>NC_142931.1:84443858-84486358 GCF_046866305.1 Octopus bimaculoides | reverse complement strand
CACACACACACCGGTAGATACCCTCTTAAAACCTTAGAGAACCATAAATTAAGGCAAATTACTCCATATTGTAGAGTGTAGCTAAATGGTTATTCAGATGACAGCACAAGACTAGTTATGCTTCCCATGTATTTCGAAATTATTTAGTATGCACTCTGATGATTTCGAAATTCGGATGAAACATGATTAGTTTTGTAATCACCATCATTAGAAAAAAGTACACGCCCCCCCCCCCCCCCCCCCCACGACGATCTTTCACGGAGTTTCCGTCTACTACCAAATTCACTCAGAAAGCATTGGTCGGCCTGAGCCTATAATAGAAGACACTTAAAGATGCTTAAGGTCCAGGTGGTTGCATTAAACCTGGCGGCAGAGAAAGTTTACTATTTCCCCAAATCAGGAACGCAATCATTCAAACGGGCTTCTCTATAAGTTTTCCTACTACCAAAATCCACTATCCATGCGAAGATTATAGTAAAAGACAGTGACCAAAATGCTACGCATTGGAATCGAAACTGGAATTACGCTGTTGCGAAGCCACAATCGAGCCATAATTTGTTTGTCCTCAATTATTACAACTTGTAAATACTATACGTACGTACAAACAAACGAACAAACATACATACATACACATATACCTACCTACCTACCTACCTACATACATACATACATACATTCAAACATACTGTTCCCCACGTCTCCATCAGTTAACCTATTTCATTAAGTATTTCCTTGTTTTGATTGAGCCGTACAGCAGCTCTATTTTAGTTCGATATCAACCGAAATAGTTGAGCAATGTCCATATATGGCTTTCGCTGGAAATGTGCTGAAGGTGTGGTTTATAGCTTCTTGTGTGTTTGTGCGATCGTCTGTGCGCCCGCGTGAATTAAACGGAACGATATTTGTACAAATGCGTAGTGATGTAACACATCTTTCTGCGGCACGCATACATAAGCACAAACACACAGACACAAACACAGATGCGCACACACACACATACACACACACGAGTGCATATATGTGTATGCATATAATTACATCTTGTATTGTGTATGTAGGCACACGTGAATATATGTATCCTCGTCTGCATAAAATACACTTTCTTATGTATGTACATATATAGACATACGTACATAAATATTTATATGGACACACACACACACACACACACACATATATATTTATGTATACACACATACACACATACAAGCACACGCGTATATATGTGTGTATGTGTAAAGAGAGTGAGTGAGAGAGGAAGAGGGTGAGAGGAAGAGAGTGAGGAAAAAAAGGAGAAGTAATCAATTAATATGTTATTTACAAAATTGTCCAACACGTTTGCTAGCATGCGTTTCCGCACTTTCATTCACATGTTGTGAGAGAGCATGACTTTTGGACCAATCACAGAGCACCATCGATTCCTACTCTCATTCATGAAGGCGTATTTCGTTTTTGGGTTATCTCCCTGATTGTGATGGCGGAATGAGTAAGGGAATGTGTTGCCTTATTGGTGATAGTGCTACTCTTTAAGCGTGCTTACACATACATACACACATACATACGCACATACATACATACATACATACATACATACATACATACATACATACATACATACATACACACGTATGTGTATATATGTATATGTAAATATATGTACACACACACACATATATGTGTATGTATATATATATATATATATATATATATATATATATATATATATATATATATATATATATTTATATATATATGTATGTTTGTATTTATGTGTGAGTCTGTGTGTATGCATACATGCCATGCACATCAGCTCATGAGTTATATAGCTTATATATAACTTCTATCTATCTATCTATCTATCTATCTATCTATCTATCTATCTATCTATCTATCTATCTATCTATCTATCTATCTATCTATGTGCACGTACGTATGTACGTATATATATATATAGTCTGCATGTGCATGCATTATACACTACCCACACATGTGCTTGCATGTATGCATAAAGATAAGTGCGCGCGTATATATATATATATATATATATATATATATATATATATATATATGCACACACACACACACACACACACACACACACACACACACACACACACACGTACATATATATATATATATATATATATATATATATATATATATATATACATATACAGTCAACAGGTGTGATCTAATAATGCTCAAAATAGATTACACGTAGTAGTGCTCAAGCCTAATCATGTTTTTCTGCGTCACTGTGTGTGTGTGTGTATATATATATGTTATTTGTCAAAATTCTTGTATAACGTTGTAAAGGTATATTAATATATTTAAAAGTATATAATTATAATGTTCGTAATGGCAATTCTGCGGTAAAAAAGCTACTGTAAACAACATCGACAACAGCTACATTTCAGAAGTGTGTGTGTGTGTGTGTGTGTGTGTGGCGGGGAGGGAAAACGCCTCTGCTTTCTATATTCGGAGAAGGTAATATATTTAGCATCAATAGTTTAGCCTCGTGTGCCAGCAAGCTGCGAATCGTCGGATGTAATAAAGATAAGCGCACGCACACACACACACACACACACACACACACACACACACACACACACACACACACACACACACGCACACAAATAGATAGATAGATAGAGAGAGAGAGAGAGAGAGAGAGAGAGAGAGAGAGAAGGAGAGATAAACAGAGAGAGAGAGAGAGGGACAGAGAGAAATAGAAAGAGAGAGTGGGGGAGAGAATATTTAGTCTCGAAATCTGGAAGCATGTTGACCTAGTATAAAATAAACCTAGTAGTAGTAGTAGCAGAGGTGGTAACTATGTTGACAATATTCGAACGAGTGCTGGTACTGGTGGTGATGCTGGTGGCGTTGGTGTTGTGGCGTTGGTGGTACTGTATCATTTGCTAGGTGTTCCCTGGATTGTGTCTATTTTTGTCTACTTCTTTCAAACATCCGGTTTTTTCCGTGATCATTGTCCAAGAACACATGCTTCAGTTTATAGCAATGCATTCAGCTATTGATTTTCTTCTGTTTTCATTCTTTACTTCTTATGTGGAGGAGATGATGAAATACTAGAAATTGGAGCAGGTGGGATTTTCTCATGAATGTGCATATTTTTTTCGGTTCTAAAGTCGATTAATACCAGAACTGAAATTGTCTTTTCCGATTTTACAGAAGACGGCAAAATTTTCCAAATATTACAAATCTCCCTTTTTTCTAATTGATCTTGTTATTATTGTTTAGCACCGAAGGTGGCTAACTGGCAGAATCATTACGGTGCCGGACAAAATGCTTAGTAATATTTCTTCCGGCTCTTTTACGGTGTGTTCAAATGCCGACGAGGTCGACTTTACCTTTTATCCTTTCGGGGTCGATAAATTAAGAACCTATTGAACACTGGGGAACGATGTAATCGACTTTCCCCTCTCCAGAAAATTGTTGGCCGTGTGCCAAAATTGGAAGGGAATAATTATTGCGTAACCCTGGTTAGTCCTGATGAGTCGACCTATGATCAAACAGCGATCAAACCATGGCCATCCTGACTTATTTAATGTGCTAGAGAATACATTATCCAGTGTGTTGATTTTCAAAGACGTTAAGGAATGATTTGTGGGGAGAGATTTGGTTGCTAATCCTAACACGTCGAGTGACTATACCGGCAAGACTGTCTTAGCAGCATTATAAGCTGCATTACTGATCGCAAGCCTCAACAAACATTGATCAGAATCAGGTCCCTAGACCCGTGAGGCCCCCCCCACCAGGAAACTAACCATTGTGCAAATAGAGGCTTCCTTCTCTCGCTTTGAATTGATATTTTACTGTGGGGAATCCCAATAAAATGTGTGTGTGTGTGTGTGTTCATGTGTATATGCGTATGTGCATGAACATGTAGGTGTGTATGTATATGCATGTGTGTGTCTGTATCTATGTATGCGTCTGCATAAGTCTGCACCTGTGTGTGTATGTGTGTGTATGTGTATAAGCTTGTTTGCATAGGAATCCAGGCATGTACGCATATGTATGCATGTATGTGTGTGTGGCACATATATGTAAATATGTGTGTATGTACATATGTGTATGTAAATAAGTGTATGTATATATGTGTGTGTGTGCATGTGTCTCTATGTGCGTGTGCATGAGTATGTGTGCTTGTGTGTATATAGGTATGTGGGTTCCTTTATATGTGTATGTGTTGGTATGTCTCCATGTGTATATGTGTATGCATGCATATGTATGTCTGTCTGTGTGTATGTGAGTAAGAGATAACTTAAGAACGTTTAAAATAATTCAACTTAGTAATCAGAATTTTATCTTTCTTCATCTCCAATGCTGTATCACAACAAAAAATTTCCATAATACGTGCATAGATACAGCCACGCCTCATATTTTGGTGGGAAAAGAATAGTTGATTAAATGAAACCAGGCATCCCACTACTGCTTATTCTATCAATCCTAGAAGA
This sequence comes from Octopus bimaculoides, assembly GCF_046866305.1. Lineage (NCBI taxonomy): Eukaryota > Metazoa > Mollusca > Cephalopoda > Octopoda > Octopodidae > Octopus > Octopus bimaculoides. Next base: position 84,481,883 of record NC_142931.1, on the reverse strand, counting down.
GTGAAAGGAGGTAAGTCGACTGTGATTGGATTTGAACACAGAACATAAAATAACGTAAGATAAATATTTCAAACCATACTGTGTTATCAATTCACTTACTCAATGTAAATCTCATCAGATCGAAATTGTATATCTTATAATTAAAGTAGAAAAATATTCTATTTGAATCTCGATAGTAGTTATAGATAAGTATCTATAAGTATTGATAAGAACTACAATGGAACATTATAAACCAGGGTTGGTAGATTGGGCTGCAAAGAGCGGTTTAGACTATTTTTAGGATTGCCCAATACTATTTCTTATTTTAATTTAGGCTGTTTGCTATTTTAAAATTTCAATTTATAAAGATAGGAATCTTATTGAATATGAAATTAAATCACCAACTAAAATTAGGAGCGACCTCTCTCTTTCTCCCTCTCTCTTTCCTTCTCTCTCACACACACACATATACACACATAAATTTGAATTATGAAATCAACTAGCAGATCATAAGTTCACATGTTAAAAGACTCACTATCAAATATTTATGCATCAACCTCAAATTAAATTTAGAGACACACAACAAAACAACTGGTGGTAACAGAAAGCGATAAAGCTTCAAAATTATGCAGGTGCCTGTGCTCTTAGGAATTCCTTTGCTGGAATAAAGCAATTGTTTGGCCCAATATGAACATCAACGGGCAACCTTTTAGCTGTAGGCAACTCCAACATCCTGACAAATCCACAAGTTATTTTCCGAATGTTGGAAGGAACATTTTGCTTCACCTTGGAATTGAAATTCAATAACAGCAGAAAATTTCTTGAGAAATAACCCATATCGTCTAGAAAAACTATGGATAAATGTATAACCAGCATTTTGAGAGTCTGAAAGTACCATGAACAGAATGAAACTACGAAAATTCTCAAAATCGGACAACGTCCTTCTTGAATTAGTGAAATCTCTCAAAAAGAACACCTCTCAAACCCAGGTTTCTCACCCTGATCCTGAAAATATGAGAAAACTACCGTTTCCCAAATGAATTTAAGGTTACAGTTTATTATCATCATCTTCAAGGAAAAAGCTAGAAAATTCCATGAGAATTATTTAAAAAATATCATTGCTGTCTATTATTGGAAAAGTATTTCCATAAATCCTTCTGAACCATTCCATTTCATTGCGATTGTTCTCGAAACTTAAAGCGGTTTTCGAGCCTTTAGTGACACAATCGACATGATTTTCGCGCAAGAAAAGCAGAGAACAACAGAGAAGTGCAAGCAAATCAAAGAACAACCGCTCTTCTTTTGTCTTCTACGACCGGGATAAGACTTTTGATAGTGTATCAAGGGAAATCACATGGATGACTTTTCAGCGTTTTTGTTGGCAAAACCACTTCACCACACTGGTCTAAGCACTGAGCAAAGGTACATCAGGTCGTATTTTTCATCAAAACAAACTTTCTGAACAATTTCCGATTACATTTTGATTGAAGCAGCGTTGTATTCATGCCACCATGCTCTTTATACTTGTGCTAGTGCGTATGAATATGATCATTTCGGTCTCATAGTGAATATCAAGAAGACTAAAATTCTCGCACAACCTGCTCTGAAGACTAACCTCAATGGTTTCAACATCACTATCTCTGATAGCTCTTTCAAAACTTTCAAACAAATGAACGTTGGAATAGGATTTCAGACAGAATTGGGACAGCCTGTCCAGCATTTGGAAAACTAGCAAAATGGGTATTTAAGAATAATCATCTAACCTACAAAATGAAATTGATAGTTTGTCAAGCAGTCGTCATTTCAACGTTTTACAGTTGTGAAACTTGGACACTTTATCGTCCGGACATCAGAACGTTGGAACATTTTCCATCAACGAAAACTCAGCGTCGGCTTAAATATCGAAAGGGAGAACTACTTAATTAGCAATGATGTACAAGAAAAAGCCAACTGCCGAAGTATAGAATCAACCATGATGTCGAAGCATAGAATCAACACTGGCTGCGATGGTTAAGACATGTAGTTAAAATGAAAGAAGAGAGATTTTCTCAAATACTCCTCATTGAAGTAACCACCAGGAAAATACCACGAAGATAGCCTTTCTGCTGTTAAGGCAAAAAAAAAAAAAAAAAAGAAAAAGAAAAAAAGAGAGGTTAGCTAAAATCAATCTCCAAAAGGACAGGAATTGAAACAAGAATATGGAAAACTGAAACCCACAACCGCTCCAACTGTTGTTATCCCATCACCACCGGAAATGACTATTCTGAATTAAAAAAAAGAAAAGGAAAATTAAAAGAACCCCTTCCCCCCCAGAAAAACGTTGTCTTCATGATTCAACAACAGCTGCGCTCTCTGCTATCTCTTCTTTGCCATCTTTATTTACGCGAAGAATCACCTTCTCAGTTAACAATACCATCAACATGGCTATTGGGTAGGGTGTGTCATCTCTCTGCTATTTATATTCCTTTATATAACAGGCAAAAGGCCTGAAATTTTAGAGTAGAGGGTTAGTCGATTACATTGATCCCAGTGCTCAACTGGCAGTTATTTCATCGACCCCGAAAGGAGGAAAGGCAAAGTCGACCGCAGTGACATTTGAACTCAGAACGTAAAGACGGATGAAATACCGCTAAACATTATTTCCGGTGCGCTAACGATTCAGCCGGCTCACCGCTACATACTCCCTTTCTTCAAAAGCATTCATTTCTCTTCCTCCCAAGACACTTATCGTGCCTCACCTCTCAGATCCCATCACAAACACTTCTTCCTGTCTATCCCTTCCCTGAACTGAAGCGGTTTGGGATTCCCACTCCTCTCATACATTTTACCTGCTGACATCAACATTCAGTTATTGAAAATGAATAGTAACCGCATCAATCTCACCACACAGAATCATTCATAAATACACCCCGCCCCGTCCTTCTCTTCGAACACACTCTATGCAATAAAAACAAAGTAAGATGCTGGTAGCTAACTCTTTAGTGGATCGTTGTTATAAAACGGCTGCAACCATAACTTGTAAATGCCATCTCGTTTGTAATGAGCCATTGCAGCAGTTGGTTAGCCACAGATCAGACTGTTCCAGCCTCGATCATCCTATCTTTTCGACTATCTAGCATTACATTATTCGATGAGCTTTATTAGAAAAACAACCACAAAAACAAAATAGTGTCATCTGAGAGAAATTTTGCTGCTCTTTCTAATCTCGAAAGGTTGATCGATTGTGTAGAAGTTAACCTCATTGGCACGGCCATTATTTTGTATTAAAAGTATATTCCAAATGTATTGTGCATCAGATGCCTGTCTTTGCCTTGGCACCTTCACTTGGCAACTAATTCCAGTTTTGTGTCATGCAATATATCTAATTTAAAATCAATGCTCGTTTTCGTCGTCGACGTTGTCGTAGGCGTCGTCATCGTGGTTTAACCTCAGCCAAACAACAACCACAACAACGATGATCTACGATTGAATAAATCTATTTTTAAAACATTCCAACCGTGACTATACCGTATTTTCCCAAGAGCAGTGAATAGTGTAAATGGCGCAAATATTTTATAGACATCAAGGTACTTGTTTTGGTCGATGTAATAGAGTCGAGTTCAAATCACACTGGCATCAACTTTGTCTTTAATCCCTTTAGATCGATAAAATGAATACTGGACAGGTATTAGGAGGTCAGTTCATCGATTATTTATAATCAAGATGAAGTTTTCTACTTATTATTTTCTCAGGTCTTTCGAGATTGCTCAGAATGTTGCGCTTGAGGTTTAGCTCGAGAGAAAAACTTGAGTTTAAAATTAATGCTCAAAATGCAACACCCCATCGCAATTCCACCAAACACACAAAATGGCCTTCTCGTCAAACTACCCTTGTTTAACGATAGGTTCTGAAGTCTGGTCGGAATGAAGATACGGATTTCTCTTATTAAGATTACGAAAACAGATCCATCTTTTTCACTCCCGGTTACAATTCGACGCCAAAAACGAGTTTCTCGAAGTTTTACCAGTAGTTGATCGCAAATGTTCACACGGCTGAGCCTAGTCATTGGTCAATTCATGAGGGCCTTCACGACAGTGTCTGTTCACAAGGCCGAGCTTACAGAGGTGTCAATAGATGGTGCTTTGTGAACGATCAAGTTCTACCGACAATGAACGAGTACTTGTGCTTGGATTTTGTTCATCCATCTCAAGAAAGGTCTTATCTTCCACAGTAGAAACCTTCTCTGGCTTTGGTTTGTCTTCGAGGCTGGTGTTACCTTCCTTGAAAGGTCTGCATGTTCGTTGACAGTTCCTAGGCCTTCCACACCATTAATTTCTTTTGTCGCTGCCCTTTCACTCAGTCCTTTTTTTTTTCCTACGGAGCATAAAATAGCTTTAATTGCAATCTTTTCACCGCTCATTATCAAAGCTGTAAAATACAGAATAATCAATTAACGGTTATATTTTATACATGAAAATAAAGAATAAACAATTCAGCAACGATCGGACAATAAGTTGTATCAAATTAATGACATAACATGTTTAAGGTGAGTAAATGAGATCTTGGCAATCAGCCTGACCGTTTTGTTTTGGGTGTAGTTTGTTGTGCTTTTGTGTGGGCAGTAGCTGTCGCAGCGGCAGTAACAACAATACCGTTCCACAGTGGGCCTTATTTGATATTTGTAGAGAGCCTTTAAAGAAATAGTAGAGTTTGGTGATGTATGTTATAGATATGTCAAGAAACCATCAGAGGTTGTTAAGTTTAGCTTTATAACAACTATAGAGGATAAGGCGGAAGACTGGTTGCTTATTTTTCTAATATGTTTCGAATGATTTTTATTTTTAAATTTTAGCCGTTATGTTTACGGAATATTAAACTCATATAAGGGCTTTTTTTAAAAAAATAAGGTCTGTTTTCTTTAACAGTTCCTTTAATGTAGTTAGAAATTTGGTTACTGTTCTGTTATTGTTGAAGACATATGGTCAAAACATTCTAACCGTAGACATCTCAACTTTTTAGGGGTACTTCTTGACAAACAGTCACTATAAGGACTACATAAATCAATCACTAATAAATATAATCCAAATTATTGGGTACGGCTCCAAGATCAGAAGCTCTACTCAGACAAGAGACAGAAAGAGAGATAACAGCACGATGCAGCCTTCTGTCTCACACAAAATAGGATGCGTAGCATAAACGTAGTCCTACATACGTACATTATCTTTCATAGCAAATCGACAAGTGGTGGGGAAAGAATTAATGGGTCTGCAATGTGAGCACTCCTTTCTTGTGTTCTTCAACAGAGCGGATTGAATAAGAAAGGGAGAGAAGTATGGGATAACTAACCCCAGTACTCGACAAGTCGTTTATTAACCCCAAAGCGATGAAAACCAAAATGGGTCGCGGCAATGACAGCAAGAATGAATACCGCAAGATCTTCTATCCAACACTTTTGCTATTTCGCTTTTACAATATTTTATAAATACAATTAATTTAATTATTCGTTTAACATATTGTAGAAAATCTAACATACTGCATATGATTTTATGTACGCGTTTATTCAAAGCAACGTTTTGTTTGTGCTTTTGTTGATATAAATACATTTAAAAAAGAAATGTTCAGGACTGATATGCATTTGATCTTTGAATGTCTTGGTCAGAGCTGAACTCGAGAGCTAAACGACAACAACACTGTCATCACCTGCCCCAACCATCACCACCACCAACAACACGCACATGTAAAAAATGTGAGCACTAAGCAAATTCAAAAATATTTATTGTAAATGGTAATAAAACGGTAATGAATATTCCATGGAATTGAAAGTATGTTGCCTGAGGCAGTGCTCCAGAATGGCGTGGACTCAAAATTGGTGTTAGCGAATTAAATAACGAACGTGATATTGTTGAAGACATATAAATGATTCTGCCAAACGCCTTCTCTTCTGCAACAAGGTGGATGATATAGTTATTTTACTAAGATAGGTTCGGTTATTTGAAGTACGTACGGTTTTGCACATTAAAAGGTTAAGTGTCATTGATCAAACCGTGAATTGAATTAGTTTAGATTCTCTTACAACAGCTCAGTAATCATATTATGCTACACAGTCTTCAATAGCGCTGTTTCATCAGTAAATAAATCTTGCATTTATACTTTCAACAACTATCGTATTTTATTTATGAAAACGGCAAACGAAAAGAGGCCTAACGAAGTGCGCCAAAAAAAGATCAACTTTTTCACTCCACTCAAGCCCACTTACTATTTCTCTGTAACATGAACTTTGACTTTCTTCAACTAAATTTCTGATTCAGTTAAAAATGATTCCTTTCACGTTTAGGTCTGGAAGTTTTGATAATAATTTCTGATGCTAAACCATGTGTTGTGAGCATCCTGTATTAAGTCCGACAGTCTAGAATGCTACAGAAACAATGCATTCAGTATCGCTTGTGTGGCACAAATATTTGTTTCTAAGAAAATAGATTTTTGCTGCTGTATATTAAGAACTATTCTGTATGTTGATATACCAGGACACTTTACGTAAAACGTATATAAGCAGACTATATTGTAATTTTTTTCTGTAAAAGGATGCTATTTAATGCAAATTTGTCCTAGACAAGGCTTAAATTGTATTCGGTGTTGAGGCTCTAGCTCGGGGATTCAGGAGTTTGGGAAGTATGGAATCAGTCCTTAGCCTTCACTTCTTCCAGGCCCGCTCTGGGCTCGGGGCGGTGGTACTTGTCAAGAGCCCTAGTTACGGGTCAAACAGCAGAAGACAGTCCTGTGGCTAAGGCATATATGACAAAATCTATGCAGGCAACCAACATATAACATTTATTTTGATAGTCAAGTTCTGTTGGTTGACTTCACTATTGGGATGGCTCCAATTCTTGTTGTATTGCTTATTGTTCAGACAAAGAAGAAAAGGTAATACCTTTGAATTGATCTCTGAACGTGGTGGATGTGATGGTATGAAAAGAAAGAAATAAGCAACAAAAACCATGACTCACGGATTGGTGCTGACCAGTTTCCAGTCGTGTAAGTAAACCAACTGGAAGCCAATGAAAACAGTAAGGCATGCAGCATCCTGAGGAGTCACTGATGTATTTGGAACCGAGTCATTGCTGGAGAACCAACTTTAGCCATATTCTCGACCAAACAGAGGAACTAGTCAACGTGGAGGCTTCTATGTGGTCGTTCGACTTATTAGAAATAGAAATCAAATCTGCTACAAATCATACACTACTGTTTAAAAAAAAACCACGTTACTAGATACAGTCTGTTACAAAGTGAGATAATGACTGTTGAAATGCCTTCGATGTTAAGTCACCTGGCTCAGGTTAAATTGGCGCTAAATAACATTATCAGTAGCAATGGTACACACACATACACGCGCGCGCGCACACACACACGCACACACGCACAGAGACTAAGCATATAGGCATACGCATGCGCGCATGCACAAACAGACAGCCAGGCACACACATTCATTTATAACTGGATTCCAAATATGAAAGGATAAAATTCATGCAGTCTAGTGTAAGGTATTTAGTTTGGTCCTCTCACTATCTTAGTGAGTCTGTTGGATTAAAATTTTCGATGAAGGCAACGAGTGGCTAATGGCGAAATTTGAAGTCAGAACGCAGAAAACTGGAACGAATATCACGAAGTAACTCGTCCGATGTTCTAACTTGCCCGCTGACCCAACACTCTGACTGGTGCATTATTTAGCGACTCACGAAGGATGAAAGGTAAAGTTGACACCATCAGTGGAATTTAACTTCGAGCGCAACGGTCCGTAACAAATACTGTAAGGTATTTTATTGAATGCCTTAATGACTCTGTCAGTTCACTGTCTCGAGTAAAATATTGGAGTCGTTCTTAACAACTACACTCCTCCAATACTTATGATCTATTCTAGACTACAAATCATTATGAACCAACCACTATATTTTCTATGTAGAGATCGCTACGAGATCAATTTTGAGGTTCTCTATATACCAGTATACAATCGCTTTCAAAGAACCATGTGTTACAATATTTAAGCCTGTCAGTGTGGTGATCCAGAAAAAAATAAGAATAAAGACAAAGCACCATTTATTACCATATCGTGGACTTAGAATTCTTATGAGAGAACCTGGGTTTACTATATTTAAGCTCAAATATGGTGTAGATGCTGTTGGTGGCCTCTCCTTATCAGCTCTTATCGAGCAAGTTTACTACCATAGATGTTCCACTTATGACTTTTCCTGTTGTCATATTGAGGATTACATTATTCAATCTGTCCATTCTTTTTCTTAAGACAGTTACGTTGAGATTTTGAGTGTGATTTGGCTGCCATTTCTAGTGAGTTGAGCGACTTACTAGAAGCGCCTTCATTGTCTGATTGGTTCGTACCGTTATATTTAGGTTTAGGGCAGTGGATGGTTCAGTCGTTAGAGCGGGTGAACCAAATGTCTTGTAGTATTTTGTTATGTCCCTTTACATTCTAAGTTCGAATACTGTGAGGACTATTTTGCTTTCACATTCTTCCATGGTCGATAAAATAAGTAACAGTAGCCAAGTATCTTCAGGAATCACAAACTTCCAGTAAAATGTAAACCATGGATAGATTTTATACTATTCATGCCTACTACAGGTAATGTACAAGATGAATTTCCAATCCTTGCTAAGGTAGCTAGTAGGTCACGGTAGAATTTTAACTCAGACTACAAAGAACCGAAGCAAAAACCGCGTGGCACCTAATTCGTCACGCTAACGACTCCCTCAATCCACCACCCTAGATTTGTATTTTATAACATCAGACCCGAAATAACGAAAGGTAAAGTTTGTCTCTGCAGGATTTGAACTCAGAATACAAACAACCCTGTGCTGACACCATAGTGCATCAGAGAATTTGTCACCTATAACCAATTCTACCCTGTTTGAAAACTGTGGCCTTGTACCAAAGTACCAAAGTCACTCTTATATTTTGATTGGCTAGTATAGTATCACTGTCAGCAAGCTACGTCAGAATGACGATAACCCCTAGCATTAAAGACCTCATATTTCTATATATGTTTCATGCTCCTATCTCTGGCCAACAGAGGATGCTATGTTATAGGATATAGGATATATCCGATAGATAAACCAGGCTACATTGGATCGTTTGTCTTTATCACACAAATTGATAATATAAACGCTTGTTATCACCATGACAACATTTCCACCGATATTATATTTTAAATTAACTTAATGCGTCTCGTTTGCTAGTTGTCACCTTAGTAACACTATTGCATGTTGTTGAGGTTGATGAATTAATGATAGGCATTATGCATGTGCATGTGTATATGCATAGATACGTGTACCTGACTATGTATGTGCGTCTATGTGTGCCTTTGAGTATATGCAATATGGTTTTAGTTTATTTTATATATCAATGTAAGCACTCTCATGTAAAAATATACGCACACACATATATGTATTTGTACATATGTGTAGATTCATACATGTAAATATACGCATATACAGCAAGTCAGGAAACCAGCTCTACCGGGTCATTCCCTAGTGAGTTCTCGCATTCGTGAAATTTGGTGAAGGCAGTGTTGTTGTTCTTGATATAAGTAAGGCTCTCGCCAGTGTCTATTTCGTGAATCTCCTGTCAAAGCATCTCGTTGAGGGCTTTCATCTCTTTCTAGTGTTTTGGATCGATGGCTTCTAATCAGATTGCACCATTGCAGCGCATGTTGGTGGTGCCTTCTTTGACTCACACTCTAAGCACATTGGTGTGCTCCAAATTTCGATCTCTTCCTCTCCTTCTGTAACAGCAGCGATTTATTCACTCCACTGTGAAAAGTGTCCACTTATAGCAGATGATACCACTCTTCATTCTTCCTTAACATTCTGTAGTCAAACATCATCCACATGTCACCGCTATACTTCCACATCTCACGCCAAATCTGCATTGACACCACCAAATCGTGTCTTCTCTGACACCAAAAATACACGATCACTATATATATCAAGATGACATTACCGCAAACCTCCCGTAATCTAAACATCAGCGGTACACAACTAGAAATCTCAAGTACGTTACAAATGCTAGACCTCATCATCCCGGTGAAAACAATTCCTCAACATAGCAAAAATAGCATTATAAAGGCGACTGGCTTTCCGCTTCAAAACCTAAAGATCCTTCGGCATCAAGTAACTATTAATCCTTTGAGAAGCTCAGGCGAAACCCACAATAGAAGACTACTCCCACGTTTGGGGTGATGCTACCACTGAACATACAGACATCCTACAGACATCCATAGACATTCCAAATGACATCCAAAGAAAGGCTAATCGCCAGATTAATATGAAGTCATTCATCAAGACACCAATGGGCTTTAGACGTGGTCTCCTCTTTTTGCATTTTCCACTACGACTAAAGTGGCTTCTGCTTCAACATGTTTGCTGATCTCCTGTCATCTCCACTCAGGTACTTCCAACTAACTCCTCTTTTGTTTGTGACTATATCATGCCAAGATTCCAGAACTGTACTAACCCTTGCGACCAGTTCGTCGTACCCTGGTTGTCCTTATAGAAGTCCACCCCTGCTCATATATTCCCTTCAGATATTGAAATGTAGCCGTTGAGAAGGAATGTTAACTGCATCGATTCATTTGTCTCGAACTGCCTGCGAAGGCCATAGGTACGACACACAACTGCTTTTTCCGGACCAAACCAGTAACATATACAAATCACCAAGAGAGTTTTTAGTGATTGCTCGTCATTCTAGAAATTACACACTGCTGTATTCGGAAAGGACACGTGGATAATGTGGTTCTGGAATTCCTGTACATAGGAAAAGGCACGATGGTCAAGACATTTGGTTACAGTTCTGTTGATGTAATCGACTTAATCCACTCCTCGCAATTACTGGCCTTGTGCCAAAATTTGAAACCAATATGCATTAACAAGGTGAGTGCAGCTTTTGAAAAACCGTGGCGCATTGTGTGGGGCAAACCTAGGTATATGCATAGATCCTAAAATCAAAGTCAACAATGCTGTCATCCACCCAACTCTCCCTTACGGCGAGGAAATTGAGAGAATGCCAATCCCATACTTATGTGCTTAATTATTTCTACATGTTTTGTGTAAGGAAGATTCTAAATATAAAGCTGCAAGACAAAATTCCTAATTGAAAAGTTTTCATGCGTGCCAATTCTCTAAGTTTATTTGCTAAGCTCAAATAAATCCAACTGTGTTGGGCTGGACATATTGTCAAAATGCCTGACAGTCAAACTACTCGGCTGTATAACTGTTTAGCTGGTTTTGAATACAGTGTGCATATTTTACAGTCAAGGCAAAGCAGGTAAAATGTCTGTTATAAGAATAGTTATTTAGTGTCTATTTTTTTTAAAGATGTGGGACTATAATGACGACTGTAATTTTCCAAAAGATATCAATGATTTTTTAAATCTATCTGCGATTTTGTCACGAAGATTTGCATTCCCGTTGAATATCCTGCCACAGTATTTGAAGAAAGGTATGTTTTTCAAAATATAATTATAAGCTTTCACCGTATATTGGCTATAGAAAATAGTCTAATATTAGGGTGTATAAACTCTCGGCGGAAAATATTTTTCAAAGTTTTACCATATACTATCAGTACCCATACAAGGATTCTAACGATGATTTATTTCCAAGGTAGGGCTGATAAAGAACAGCAGTTTTATGGTGATTTATTGTAAGGGTTAAAACGCTACATGTCAATGAAATTTTATCCATAACAGTTTGAAGATATTTTTTTATTGTATGCAACACTGTCAAAGTCATCAACGTGCAAGAAATGTCTTGATACACAAATCTCCTTTACATTAAACCCTACCAAATTTAAAAGGAGAGGAATGCAGATTATACTATGTAGTAGCCGATAGACTAAAAGAGGCATACTCACTACTGAACGGCTCTGAGTTTTGTTCTGCTTGATGAAGGTTGACCTGGGCTAACGACGACGACAATGACGACGACGACGACGACGACGACGACGGTGACGGTGATGATGGTGATGGTGATGGCGGCGGCGGCGAGTTTAAGTTAAAGTCATCCACCACCAGGAAGTGTCTCTCACACGGTTACTAGGGCTGCGATAATGGTGTCGATGATATGCAAATATAATTATGCATAAATGCAGTGACATATCTTTATTCGTATCACATAGTTATGAAGTTATGTGATACCATTTACACAGTTATTACCGCTCAATGCATTGGTGAGTAGACGTTATGTAGAACAAAATTTACATTTTTCTCACAACAGCCAAGTGATATGAATATGATAGCGATAGAGGATGTGGTGGTGGTGGTGGTGGTGGTGTTGGTTATGAAAATATCATTGGTGCGTTGGTGATGGTGGTGTTGGTGGTGGCAGTGAAGGTACAGTGTTTTGGTGTTCCTTGAGTTGGTGTTGGTGGTGTCAATGTTGATTGCTTTGGTAATTGTAGTGTGTTGGTGGGTGCAATGGTGTTGGCTAGTTATATTGGCGTTGATGTTGGGATTTTTCTGTCAGTATTGGTCGTATCTGTGTGGTTGTTTTTCTACAGGCCAGCTCAGGAGGGGGAAAAACCATCATAAAAAACGTTCCAGCCGTGACCATCCTGTCATTTTTTCTTTTACAGAAAAGTTACATCTCGGACCAAGTTATTCAGTGGGTTCCTTCCTCATTTTAGACGGTAGGCTGTAATTTTTGTTAGAGTGACTTAGCTGCTATTTCTAGCAGATCGAGCGACCATGTATATGTTTCTTCATTGCCTCACTCCGTTATAGCTAGGAAAAGGCAAGAAAAAAAAAAGAAAAGAAAAAACCCCAAAACCCAGAAATCCTAAAATAACTGCGTATTCGCGATAGTTTAACTAAGTTTCATTTTTATGTGCGTAGTAAGATCTTATTTTTCGTCCAGTTCAGCACAACCACATTGATCTTGTGTGTCTCTAACAGAGTCCACTCTATGGCACACATTAGGACAACTTCTCCAGAATAGGGATCACTCTTCTTTTTCCCCATTAGAATTCTTGGAGGCCTTTTAAATAGGTCATGGTCGTCGCTCTTTTTCTTCTGACTACTAGAAATTTCAATTAATCAAGACTTTTCTGTGTACGTTGTTCACTACATACCTCTCTTAACTAATTTATTTAAATTCATGCAAATGACCTTTGTTATTTTTTACTTGTTTGGATTGCGGCCATGTTGGGGCACCACCTTGAAAAGTTTAGTCGAACAAATCGACTTTAGTACTAATTTTTATGCGTAGTACTTACTCCAGCTGCCCCTTTGGCCGATCTGCTTAGTTACAGGGACGTAAACGAATCAACACCGGTTGTCAAGCGATTTTTGTGGAACAAACACAAAACACACACGCGCGCACACACACACACACACACACACACACACACACACACACACACACACACACACACACACAGAATTTCCGTCAGTCTCATTCGTTTACATGGCTTTGATCGGCCTCAGCCTGTAGTAGAAGACACCCAAAGTGCGATGCAATGTTTGAATTATTTCCCTTAGTTCATTTAAATTTTTTAAATTGTGTGTGCGCGCGCGCGCGTTTTTGCGTCTGTAGGCGTGCGTGTGTCTTTACGTTCTGAGTTCAAATCTCGCTGAGGTCAACTTTGCATTTCATCCTTTTGGGCTCGTTAAATAAAGTATTATTTGTGCACAAAATTGCTGACCTTGTGGCAAATTTTAGAAAGAATATATCTGTGTGTGTGTATATGTGTGTGTGTGCGTGCGTATGCATGCATGTATGTATGTATGTATGTATGTATGTATGTATGTGTGTTTGTGTGGTGTGCGTAGCGTGTGTTTGTAAGTGTCTGTGTTTTGTGAGTGTGTGTGTATGTGTATGACAGAGAGTGTGTAAGTCTGTAAGTGTGTAATCTGTGTGTAAGTCTGTTTGACTAACAATCTTCAGACACATATTGCATATTCATTAGAATGCCATTGGGTAATAAATTGTTCGGAGCAATGCTCCACACACACGCACTTACACGTTCGTGCACACACACCAAATATGCACGTATACACACACATACGCGCGCAAACACACACATATTTTGACACACACGCACACAAACATGCACACAAACATGCACACAAACACACATACAAACAGAATAATTTTATACTGAAAAATGCAGTATAAATTCATGTGACACAATTCATATATGCAACACGTAATTTACTTACTCATACATATGTGTATATATGATATAATATGATATACTCACGCGTGCGTGTGTCTGTGTTTGTGCGTGCGTCTGTTTGCGTTTGCATATGTGCATCTATCTATCTATCTATCTATCTATCTATCTATCTATCTATCTATCTATCTATCTATCTATCTATCTATCTCTAATCTCAGTGCCTAAAACATCGAGCAAAGTAGTGATCCTGATACACACTACGAAGAAATGATCTGCTTTGCAACAACTATCCAGAAAATATACTACCCACTCCAGTTAGGAAGAGGACCGAGGATGAAACCCCAAAACTGACCACAGTCTGTCTACACTATGTCAAAGCTCCACCCCCCCGGAAAAGATACAAGAGATATGTGGTCTTATGACACCAAGAAAGTATTCAGAAGTAATACATCACTTCACAAATATCTTCGAGTAAAACCACCCATAGAATAGAATATGACAAAAAACTGCGTGTACTCCATCCCATGCAGTTGCGGTAGGTTATACAAAGGCGAAACATGTCACCCTCTTAAAATAAGGGTAGAAGGAATATCGTAAAGCTGTGACACGAGGGGATATTTAACAAATCGGATATAGTCGATCATGTATGGGAAAACGGAGACCATCTCTCCCTGTGGGATGAAGTTAAAATAATAAACAGAGAACACCACTGGAAAAGACGAAAATTAGAAGAGGCAGCACATGTGCTAGGACACAATAATCTCCTAGGCAAACCCAGTGCAGATATGAATGTAATATTTTCAGTCCCAGTCTCTGCAATAGTGGCTCTAGGGTTAGTACATGCTGAAGGAACGAGAAGGGAGAATCTTGAAGAACAGAGCACATGATACTAAATGGTTCCGATAACTGGCCACTTACTCTTAGCATCAATTAGATGTCGCCGTACATTCTAGCGATCCAGCCTTTGAAAATGAGACCGAAACCAGCTGTCGCGAGGACAACCGCTAAGAGCTGGTAGCGAAAGCTTTTGATTGATTTAAATTGATCAGATCCCCACCCATGCTAGGTTTCTTACCTCTCTCTATGAAGTATCACATGAGATGGAAGTTATCGTGAATAGATCTGTTTGGGACAGCCCATGTTTACGCAATACCAGTCAGAATATCTCTTCGTTAACACCTTGGCCAAAATCTTCAAGTCTACATTTAGTAGTCTTCAAGAAACTGCGCAAAAGGTCGACGGATGAAGGAAGATTGTCTCATCAAAGAGTCAAGGATCTTTAGAAACTACTGTAGATGAGAATGAAGTAGAATGTTGTGACAATTAAATAATAATAATGATGATGATGATGATGATGATGATGATGATGATGATGATGATGATGATGATGATGATGATGATGATAATAATATTAATGATAATAATAATAATAATAGTAATAATAACAACAACTTCTGTTTATGGGTGACCTGAAATTGTTTGGGAAATCTGAAAAACAGATAGATTCCTTAACCAAAACGGCCCAGAAGTGTGATAGGGACATCGGTATGGAATTCGGGTTTACCAAATGCTAAGTACTTAATATGAAAAGAGAGAAGAAAGCAGCCTGCAGAGGATTGCGATTACCATCAGGAGAGACCATGGGTGAACCCGACTGTAATGGGTATAAATATTTAGGGATTTTGGAGCTGGATGACATTCTACACAGAGAAATGAGTCAAGGTCAGCGAAGCGTATCAAAAAATGGTGAAGATGGTGTTGAATTCCAACCTGAATGCCAAAAATTTGAAATACCGCAATGAATATCTGGGCAGTGCGGTGGTCAGATATAGTGCGTCCATCCTCAAATGGTCTAAGGAGGAGGAAATATCAACACTGGATAGAAGGACGAGAAAGTTGATGACGCTGCATGGGGCGCTACATCTTAAAGCAAACGTAAACAGACTATATGAAAAGAAAGAATGGTGGCAGAGGACTAATTTGTATAGACCATTATATAAGGAGTAAAAGGAGAACGCTTGCCGAGTATTTGATAAATAGTGATGAAGACCTGCTGCTGCTGCAATATGCCGCGAAAGATATGGGTATAAATGTAGATGAAATGATGGGCAAGGAAGAATTTAACCAAAGATCTGAGGAGAAGAGAAAAGAAGACCTTCTTGAAATGAGAATGCATGGACAGTTTGAAAGGAATACACAAGACGTTAAGGATAATTATTTCTTTATTGCCGACAGGGGGCTAAATATAGAGGGGACAAACAAGGACAGACAAATTAGTGCGTAATTGGTACTTATTTAATCGACCCCGAAAGAATGAAAGGCAAAGTCAATCTCGGCGGAATTTGAACTCAAAACGTGAGGACAAACGAAATATCGTTAAGCGTTTCGCCCGGTGTGCTAACGTTTCTGCCAGCTCGCCGCCTTACAAGACGTTAAGGATAATACAGCATCGTGGGCATGGCTTGAGCCAGGTGATTTGAAGCGTACCACCGAAAGTCTGATCATTGCTGCACAAGACCAGGCTCTCGCTACCAATTCAGTGAAGTACAACATCTACAAAACTTCTGACACCCAGAAATGCAGACTCTGTGGAAAGAGTGTGGAAAATGTGACCCACTTGGTAAGTGAATGTGAGAGCTTTGTACAAAAAGAATACGAGCGCCTCTACGATAAAGTATGTGTGTATCTTCATTGGCTCTTATGCTGTAAATACCAATATGAAATAACAGAAATGGTATGAGCAAGTACCAAGTAAAGTTATGCAGAAGGATGGAAAAGTAACGATACTCTGGGACTATGATTTTCAGACAGATCGTGTAATCGAACACCATCGGCCGGATATTGTCATATCGAATAAGAGAGACAAATACTGTCAGATCATTGATGTAGCCATACCAAATGACATGAATGTTGTGAGTAAAGAAGTTGAAAAAATCACCAAGTACTCCGAATTGAAAGTGGAAATGGCAAGACTGTATGGAATGCGAGAGGGTAATGTAAAAGTGATACCAGTGGTGATCGGAGCGCTGGGCTCAATCTCATTGAAACTTCAAAACTTCTTAAGGCAACTGGAAATCCCATGCAAGATTGAAGTCTTGCGAAAAGCGGCCTTACTGGGCACAGTGCACATCTTAAGGAAAGTATTATCTGTCTGAGGTCCTTGTTGTGACTTGATAGATGACTAAAGACTCTGGTGCATTTTTACCTACACTGTGTTACGAAGGAATAATAATAATAATAATAATAATAATAATAATAATAATAATAATAATAGTCCTTTCTACTATAGGCACACGGCCTGAAATTTGTGGGGAGAGGACTAATCGATCACATCAAACCCAGTGATTCACAGGTACTTAATTTATCGACCCCGAAAGGATGAAAGGCAAAGTCGACCTCGTCGGAATTTGAACTCAGAACGTAGTGGTAGACGAAATACGAAATACCGCTAAGCATTTCGCCCAGCGTGTTAACGATTCTGTCCGTTCGCCGCCTTAATAATACTAATGATAACAATAGTAACAACAACAGCAACTCTACTCAAAGCAATAAGGTTGAAAAGCAGAATGTCTTTGCTTTTCTTTGTGTTAGTCCGTAGCGCAGTAGAGCTACAAAGAGCAGGGAAAAACACCATGACATATAAAATGAAATGAAATGCATATCCAAGTTTGTCTTCGTATTTCATGTTGTTTACGTTTTGTGACGTCCTGTACCCATATATGCATATATATATATGCATATATATATATATATATATATATATATATATACGTGCAGTGTGGAAGACTGTACATGCATCAGTAGTGAACACTTTCAGACGGAGTTTTTGAAGTAGCAATAACAAACTGATAACATCAAGCAGAGGGTATAATATTATTCTGAACACATTTGGAACCCACTCATTTTGTAACTAAAACGTTTAATAATGCTGTCTGTAAATATAAAAACGGCTTCCACTACACGCGCACACACACACACACACACACACACACACACACACACACACAGACACACACACACACGCACAATATTTATATATATTTGTACACATACGCATACACATATATCTTTATATATATGCATTTACATATATGCATATAGTACAGTGATTCCCAACTTGTGGCCCGCACATCCTTGATGGTCTGTAAAGGTAGTAGTGGGGGTGCGTGAACTAAATTCAAAATTTCATACATACATACATACATACATACATACATACATATATATATATATATATATATATATATATATATACATAAGACTAAGTATATTAAAAGGGGCCTGTAGGAAAACTCATTCATATAAAAGGGGTCCTTGGTAGTGAAAAGGTTGGGCAACACTGATATAGTATGTGTGTGTGTGTGTATGTGTGTATGTATATATATAAGAGTATATAAACGCACATGTAAGCGTGTATATATATATATATATATATATACACTCATACTAACACACACACTTGTATGTGTGTGTATATATGCATGAGTGAGTGCGCGCATGCGCGTGTATTTATATATTTTTCCTTCGAAAATTCTGACTGCTACAGACAACCAATCAGGAAATCCCCACAAAATCCCGGATTTCCCTGCCTAACAAAAGCGTTGCTAATAATAGTAACAACAATAATAATGTTAATGAGACGACATGTTCAATAACAAGATGCGTTGCAGCTGCAGCAACTGTCACATAATTTGCAGCAGCAGTCTGCTACATATATTCATGTCTGTTCTGCTAACGCCGCCATTCACACATCGAATTCCGCGGAGGCAAATCTTTCCTCAGATGTCGTTGCTCACTTTGTATATTTGTACAAATCGATAGAATCTTAACTCAAACACAATATTAGTATAGCATACATTATATTTGTACACACACAGAAACACACACACACACACACACACACACACACACACACACACACACACACACACACACACACACACACACTAACACTAACACTAACACATATATAATATAATAGTGTTAGGTGTATATGTATATATACGTATAGAGTGTTAGGTGTAAATGTATATACATATATACATATATACACGCATATTTATGTAATATATACATATATATATATATATATATATATATACATTGTAATATATATATATATATATATACATTGCACCCGTAAAAATACATACATATACATATATATATACACACGTACATACATAAAAACATACATACATACATACATATATATATATATAACAAACAGTAAATGAGTATATGCATATATACGTACAGGTATGTGCATACCGACATCCACCTGTATGTATAGGTGCATATCTGGGTACAGGACATTGCAAACAAAACGTAGACGAGAAAACACACAAGCCACATAGAGAACATTCTTCTTCATCAGCTACCCCCGTTTTAACACCGGAGTTTCGAAGAGCTGGGCAGGACGCATCGCTAAAACGGCTCTTCCCATAGACCGCAAATTAAATTTGTACACACAAATTAAACCTTGTAGTGGCGGACAAAAAACAAGACAGGAAAACAAACAGAAAAGGCTATACGGCCAGACGGGAAAAATTATGTGTATGAACGCTATATATATATATATATAGGCTCGTATGTAATATATGCACAAGACACATGCATATATATTTGCATAAGTAATGTATAGAAATTATATAATCATATATATATATATATGTACATATACATATATATATGTATATATATCTCAACACGCACTCACATAAATGTATGTATACGTAATATATACATACACTCAAACACACACACACGCATATACATATATGTAATTGCATGCAAGTGTACATTTGAATATATATGCACATATGCATAGGTATGTAGACATATTTGTATATATTTGTTAATGAATCTCATACTTCTGGCAAATACCTTGCAATAGTTACATATGCTTTGATTGCAGCAAAAATGAAGTTGGGGTGAGAGCACAGTTCTTCTTACAAGTTTGTATTATCCACCCCACTACTGTTATTGATATCATTGTAGTATTGCCAGTGTTGTGATGCCAAATCATAACAGTGAATCAAATACACATTCAACAAATAGAGCAACAATAACAACAAGTAGAGAAATAAGAACGAGTGCATAACTAGCATTAGAAATAGAAAGTTAAAAAAAAATTGCAGCAATATAAAGAAAACAAAACAAGCAATCAGTTTTTTTCATAATAATCCTGTATATAAACAAATAATCAATAACACGCACGCGCACACACACACACAAAGCAAACAAATAAAAGTATAAAATTATAAACAACCGAAATATTTCCAAGTTACGATTCCATTTCTCAAATGCAACCCCTTATTAACGAGTGTTTCGCTATACTCACACCTGTACTCATACTCACTCCGAAATTCGGAGTGCCTTGAATGAGCGGGGTAAAAGTAGGCGGAAAATATCGTTGCCTGAAACTAACGTTAGCTCCACCCCTTTCGTTTGCTTTCATATTCAGCCTTACTTTCACTTTCGTTTTCACTATTACTATAACTATTTCACCACTACCTCGTCGCCATTCAACCAGTCGCTCCACTGTCATCGTTACTAATACACGCAGCTTCCGCAGCTACATTCATTGTATTTAGAAGCTGTCGGGGCTGTCACTGCTTCTTACGCTGCTTACTCTCCGCCGCTGACGTTGCTGTCGTTGCTGACATTGTCATTGGGATATTTCGGTATCTCCAGCATAGTGTTAAAGCTTAGTTCAATGTGCAGGGCTTTGTGTTGTGCAGGAAATTACCTTCTCGTGACGCTGCAGCAGCAACAGCCGCAACAGCAAGAAGAAGAACAGCTGCAAGAAGACGAGCAGAGTCTACAGTTACATCAAGTAACACCAACGATGGGTTTGAAACGCATGTTTGGATTTGGAGAAATGCAAAGCGACGAACCTGAATTGAGTCAGGAACAAAAAGAGGGTAAGTGCTAACCTTGTCAATTAATTTGTCATTCAGTTTCATACATGCATATTGTTAAAGTCTGTGCAATTTTAATCGATGTAAAATCAAAATTGCACCAAGACTTAACAATAAATCGGTATGGTTATCTTTGAACACGTATCTGTCTTTGTGTCGCATGAGTTAAATAATCACCCATTGGGTAAAAAATTGCTAGTACAAAGTCATTTCTCAATCTTTCTGAAGTCTGTAGGACTGATCACAAAAGGTGCCGTATCGGAGCGTATCAGTATCGTATCAAAATGTAACAAAAAGAAGAAAAAAAAAAGCAAAAAAAAACACAAAAACAAAACAAAAAAACAAAAACAAAAGAAAAACAAAAAGAAAAAGCCAAAAAAGGTCGTCGATGTGTGCACGGACCTGTGTGACTGAATATGTGAGATATATAGTCTTTACATATGTGTGTGTTATGCATTATGTATGTATGTATGTATGTATACGCGCGCGCACACATATATGATTGTATGTATGCATGTGTATATATATATATACATATATATATATATATATATATATATATATATATATATATATATATATATATATATATATATATGTATAATCCTCATACTTGCAACATCTGCAGGCTTCTTTGCATGTACACACACATATACTCTTGGCTGAATAATCCATAATTTCTTCATGTGGTATTGAATACTCTAATTCGCTGTTTGATATATTTCTTATACGAATTTTTTTGTAGTAGATGCAATAATAATAGTAATAACAGCAGTAGTAGTAATATGTGTGTATGCATGGTTGCTTGTTATGTGTGTATGTATGTATGTTTGTGATAGATGGATGTGTGTGTGTATCTATCTATCTATCTATCTATCTATCTATCTATCTATCTATCTATCTGTCTGTCTGTATGTCTGTCTGTATGTCTGTCTGTCTGTCTGTCTGTCTGTCTGTCTGTCTGTCTATCTATCTATCTATCTATCTATCTATCTATCTATCTATCTATCTATCTATCTATCTATCTTTTGGATATTTGTTCCGGTTCTTTTCGCTCTGAATTCAAATTTTCGCCGATGCTAACCGTGTCTTTCACCTTTCCGAGATCGATAATGTAAGGTAACCAGCAAAACACTGAGATCGATGATGTCTGCTAAACCTCTCCATCAGTACTGCTGGCCTTGTACCAAATCAGAAACTACTACTACTACTACTACTACTACTACTACTACTACTACTACTACTACTACAACTACTACTACTACTACTACTACTACTACTACTACTACTACTACTGCTACTACTACTACTACTACTACTGCTACTACTACTACTACTACTACTACTACTTGTCTTTAAAAGAATGCTTTTGAGGGTTGTTATTGTTGTTTAGCTGCTGTCGAGCCTTAACCAAGCAGAAAGGAATCCCTGCCGTGACCATTCTGTCTTTTTCCTATGCGCAGGGAAAGAGAAGTACGATGGGGACATTATTCAAAGTACTGTTTTTGCTAAAACGCCGGGAGGGTGATTTGAGTGAATTTGGCTGTTATTTCTAACAAGGGGACCTCATGGAATCTTCTTCGTTGGCTCGGTACATGTTGTTTATGCTTTCTTAGCTTTCGGTTAGTCCTGACTAAGAGATCTGACGAATGATCGAAAGCGTTCTAGCCATGACCAACTCGTCATATATTCAGACATAGTGATTCTAGGACAACATTATCAAATACATTTATCAAACATAACTTTATTTTTTAAGATAGTAGCGAATGTGCTATTGGTTATTAATTTGTTGGCAGCATTGCCAGTTAAATTTGTGTCTGGCAAGGGTAAATAGTCGGTGCTTTTCTCACGTTACTTTCTTTGTGTATGGACGCTTGCACGCTTGCGCGCGCACACACACACGCAGACACACACGCACACACACACACACTCACACACACAAATACACATACACACACACATACACAAATTCTCTTTCTCACACACAAGAACGTACAGATTCTGTCTCACACACACACACACACACACACAATCATGTATATTGGTTTCAAATTTTGACACAAGGCCAGCAACTTCGGAGGAGGGGGGGGGGGTAAGTCGATTACATCAATCCCCGTGCTCAACTAGAACTTATTTCATCGACCCGAAAGAATGAATGGCAAAGTCGACCAAAGCAGGATACAGAAACACACATATTGATATACAAATGTGCAAGGTTATAAATGTATCTAAAAGGCATGTACGTATATGCATACACATATACACACATGCACATACATACATACATACATATATAGTTATACATACATACATGCATATATAGTTACATACACACGCACACACACACACACACTGACACACGCACGCGCATGCACAAACGCGAGTGCACAGGCGCACACACAGACATGTAAGCAATAATGCAGGCCCATAGATATATCTACAGATATGTACGTAAATGCATACACATATATGCATACACATACACATACGCATGCATGCACATACACGTATATGCATTCATGTATACATAGACACATGCACACATACATACATGCATGTATGCATCCATCCATGCATACATACACGCATCCATCCACCCATCCACCCATCCATCCATCCATCTATACAAATATATTAGAGCATGTGCACTTGTTGGACGACTGTGACTGAAAGGGAGGATTAGAAAATAATTGTTGGTTAAATTGTTTTAAACGTAAGTCAATAATAGCCTGCACAATACCACAATACTGTAATGACGATCATTGTCAGAACCAGGGCGAAGAATCTGCTTCAGCAATGTTAGTAGGTTGTAAAACATAGTAATCTCCTAGATACATATTTTAAAAATTAGTCTTAGTGGCCTGATAGCGCATCGGACACCGGCCTAGAAGTTCATATATGTATATATGCATATGCATAGGTGCAGGCTTGCATGCATACATGCAGATCACAAATATATATATTTATGCACATATACTCTTTCTCTTTTACTCTTTTACTTGTTTCAGTCATTTGACTGTGGCCATGCTGGAGCACCGCCTTTAGTCGAGCAAATCGACCCCAGGACTTATTCTTTGTAAGCCTAGTACTTATTCTATCGGTCTGTTTTGCCGATCCACTAAGTTACGGGGACGTAAACACACCAGCATCGGTTGTCAAGCAATGTTGGGGGGACAAACATAGACACACAATCACACACACACACACACACACACACACACACACACACACACACACACACACACACACACACACACACACACACACACATATGTATATAGACATATATGCGACGGGCTTCTTTTCAGTTTCCGTCTTCCAAATCCACTCACAAGGCTTTGGTCGGTACATATATATATATATATATATATATATATATATATATATATATATATATATATATACACATGTATGTACATATCTATCTATCTATCTATCTATCTATCTATCTATCTATCTATCTATCTATCTATCTATCTGTCTATCAGTCTATCTATCTATCTATCTATCTATCTATCTATCTATCTATCTATCTATCTGTCTATCAGTCTATCTATCAGCCTATGCATAAGAGTGGGTGCTGAAAAGTTTCTAGCTTTAAGGATCTTGTGAAAGGCCTGGATGGAAGCCCGACTTTTCGAGTTCTTTTGCAGGGTTTAGAAAAACTGAAGGACCGCTGCAATAAGTGTGTGAATCTGAGATTGGAATATATTCAATAAAGTCATAATTATCTGATCCTCCTGTATTTTCTTTTACCTAAAGCCAGGAATTGGACAGAATGCTTAGCGGCATTTCGTCCGTCCCACTCGTGCATACAGAAATAGACGAATATAGACTGAGATGCATAGTCACTCAGACATACAAATACATGCAAACGCACACACACACACACACACACACACACACACACACACACACACACACACTCACACACACACACACACACACACACACACACACACAATATATAAAGTCATAATCTATCAACAATCTTCTAAGCGATCACCTGACATGCTAGAAATGGTAGCCAAATCACCTTTAAAGCTTACTTTGCTATATAAAAAAAGAAAGCGAAATTACTTATAAGATATGTAGTGTTAAATACTTTACTTGAATAAAAAATGAGATAGTCATTGCTGGAACGCTTTTGTTCACGGGCCTGTTTGGCTTACATTAATAGCCACTAATTTTCCCTCAAATCACATCCTACACTCTTAAAACAGTAAGGACACATGGTACAGTGTAAATTTTAAATATGTAAGTCGGGATCGTCACGACTGGAATACTTTGGTTATATGTCTGCTGAATGAGGATTGATGCAGGGCCAAGTAAAACAACGGCAGCAACAAACGACAACAACATACAGAGGGACACACACATATATTGAAATATGCAGATACAGTCATACACGCACATACACATTTGTAATCATACACACAGATACAGGACCGCACATGTACAGTTACATATAGAGAGAGATACAAATATGCACACATGCAAACACACCCACACACTTAAAAGCTGACATATACATTCTTGCACGCTCATATACAATCACACACACATATACATATAGGACTGTACATATTCACTAATACATAAAGGAACGCACATATGCACATAATTCTTGTAATACGTACACATACGTGAGTGTGAATGTGAAGTGAGTGCCTGAAGTCTAGTATTGTCACTGAGACATGTTGGTGTTGTTATCATTGTTGTTGTTAAAGCGGCGTACTGGCAGAATCGTTAGCACATCGGACGGAATGCTAAGCGGCATTTCGTCCGTCCTTACGTCCGTCCTTACGTCCGTCCTTACGTCCGTCCTTACGTCCGTCCTTACGTCCGTCCTTACGTCCGTCCTTACGTCCGTCCTTTCGTCCTGAGTTCAATTTCCGCTGTGGTTGACTTTGCCTTTCATCCTTTCGGGGCTGATAAAATAAGTACCAGTCAAACACTGGGATCGATGTAATCGACTAACCCCTCCTCCCAAATTTCAGACCTTGTGCCTATAATAGAAAGGTCATTATTGTTGTGGCCGTTTAACTCCAGGTCAGATCTGATTGAATAGACTTATGATCGAAACATCTCCAGTCACCAATCCCTTTTCCCCTATGCTGAGGGAATCCAGTTTTACATTATCTAACATGCTTCCCACCCCCATTTATTAAAGCTTGCAGGCACGACTTACGGAGATTTGGCTGCTATTTCTAGCATATCGAACGACTATATAGAACAGTGGTTCTCTACTATTTTTTACCTATGAATACTTTTGATTACTATTTTATTGTAGTGGACCCCCGTAGCTATTCGATGTTTAAGTTTTATAAATACTTCTTTCAAAATTCCTATTTTGTTTTTCACACATTTACTTGTATAGGTTTGCAATAAAACTCTCTGAGAGAACGCGTTTCAATGGCTGGAAACACGTTGAACTATGTAAAACGCTAGAGTGAGAAACCTAATTGTTTCTTGCAAAAAACACATATAAAGCAAAATTCTTTCAAGGACCCTTGAAATACTGTTGTGGATCCCCAACTTACTATTTTGGTGCATGAACTCCAAAAAATCCTATGCGCCCCGGTTGAGAACTTCTAATGAAAAGAATTCTTCGTTGGTATGTCAGCAAGACGTGTGCCTGTTGTGAGAACTAAGTGTTATAGTCTATGTAGATAGATGTAGACACAGCCTTATAAAGCTGAAACTACAGCACATCCTCTTTAGAAAAAGAAGACTTTTTGGAATAGAGTCCCATATATATATATAAAAAGACGGGATGATCATGACTGGTACGTCTTTGGTTAGACTACTCGACCAGGGTTGCTCTAGAACTAAACTATAAGAACGCACATACACATGCACAAATACACACACAAACATGTCCATATATACATGAAATATATACGCATGCATACATTTGCCCGCACTCATACAAAAGTACACATGAATTTCTTTCATTCATTGTAGAGCCGCTGCAAGATGAGACTCTCAGTATGTATGTATGTATGTATGTATGTATGTATGTATGTATGTATGTATGTATGTATATGAATATATATATATATATATATATATATATATATATATATATATATATATGTATATATATATATATATATATATATATATATATATATATATATATATATATATTAATGACTTATAGGGACATGATATTTCGTTATGCAACCATGATATGCTACAAAGTATATTAAACGTTTATAAATCAATATATCTGTACTACTGTGTTAGCAGTGCTCTTGAATCACATTAGATTCTAGGTGAGTAGAACGCCAGGACTGGTTAGGAACCACTAATTTATCATGTTGGTTGTTGAATAGATCATCATCAATACTTTACCTTGCATACCTATACATGTTCAAAATTTAATCTGAAGATAATGAATTGAAGGCATCAATAAAGTTCTACCGAAACAGCTGTAGTAAATTTTATGTATGTGTGTGTATGTATTGTATATATATGTGTGTATATATGCATGTATTTAGATCTATTATATGTACAAGTAAACATGTGCAAATGAGCAGGAAATAACATAATCCATATGCACGGATATTAAGATATCGAATACAACGCCAGACTTTGAGATCTTATAAAGTTTCATATGCTACGTAAACAATCATCAGTGGAGTAAGATTTTTAGCATCATACGTATTTAAACTTATAAGCTTATAAAAGTAATATGTATGCTTTTGCAAAAATAACGAAGTATAACAGGACAAGTGGAACAATTCAAAATAAATGTAAATTTTTGTGAACAAATGGAAATGAATTAGCATCATAGAGGCCTCTGTTATGAAGGGTATAAATATTAAAATAGATCTTGCAATACACGCACACACACATACACATACACATACGCACGCACACACACACATCACTATATTATTGTATCGATCAGACTATTGGATGCTGTTATACACCGCTAGTCACAATGCACTTCCTTGCATTGTTGTAAATTTCGAGGGATGCCACTCCTCTGGCTAGGTGACAGTCCATCGCAGGGCTATTCCCTTACAGCTGAGTGGCAAGGAGCGCGGTAAAATAAAGTGTTTCGCTCAAGAACACAACTCACTGCTGGTCGGAGAATCGAAACCACGTCCATGTCTTGCGTTAGTGCTCACGTTCAGGCCATGCGCCTTCACACATACACATGCTATATGCACAAACACGCATACATATATGTATATCTTTATATATATATATATATATATATATATATATATACACACACGCGCACACCCACTCACCTACCCACACATATGTATATATGTATATATACGGTACATTTATCGGTCAACAAAAGGTTAGGATGTTCACCCGTTTGTGCTGACCATAATTGTTTGTTGTAGATGTTTTTGTAATTTATTTTCTAACTCTCCTCATTAGTTGCCATTGAAGCAATACTGGATAGAAATAATTAACATATTGCTATTACCATATAGTGTCTTCTTTTTATTAATGTCTCTTTATTGTTATTGCTTCATGTATATAAATTCCGCCATTGCTCATTGTTCCGTATTTGTATTTTGTTCTTGTAATTATATAAAGTGTCAAAGATTATTATCATTATTGTTGTCGTGATTGGCATTATTATTATTATTATTATTATTATTATTATTATTATTATTGTTGTTGTTGTTGTTGTTGTTGTTGTTGTTGTTGTTATTATTATTATTATTATTATTATTATTATTATTATTATTATTATTATTATTAAGGTGGCGAGTTGGTAGAATCGTTAGCATGCCTGGCAAAATGCATAGCGGCATTTCGTCCGTCTTTACGTTTTGAGTTCAAATTCCGCAGAGGTCGACTTTGCTTTTCGTCCTTTCGGAGTCGATAACGCAAGTACCAGTGAAGCACTGGGGTCGATGTAAACGACTAGTGCCCTCTCCCGAAATTTCAGGCCTTGTGTCTATAGTAGAAAGAACTATTATTATTATTATTGAGCAGGCAGAAACGTTAGCCCACCGGGTAAATGCTTATAGGCATTTCGTCCGTCTTTACGTTCTGAGTTCAAATTCCGCCGAGGTGAGCTTTGCCTTTCATCCTTTCGGATGTAATAGACTTATCCCCTTCCACGAAATTGCTGGCCTTCTGCCAAAATTTGAAACCATTGTTACTATTGTTAAAACCTAATTACCTCATTCCAAGACATTGTTGTTATTAGCAACAGTGTCATAATTGAGTCACTATCGATTAACTCGACATCAGGACAATATATTTCACACCACCCCACCACATTTAGTACCCCCACTCTGTCTTGTACAGTGAAGTGTCTATTCTGTAGAAAAGCTCTGCATGGAATGTAAGTTAGCGTCTGTCTGTCAGTTTCTCTTTGTCTTTCGCAGACATGCTCATATACATACACTCACACCACCGCCGCTGCCAGCATATATATATATATATATATATATATATATATATATATATATGTCGCTTTGGCATAGCGATATTAATAACTTGGTATTAGGACTCAATATACATGTGTGCTTCATAAAAAAAGCATTAGTCGAGTACAGAGAGTAGTAAGAAATTAAGTAAATGAAAAAGGAACAAAAAATTATGTAATGTATTTCATTAGCTTACGGCTTTTTCTGCTATAAGGTGCAATGCAATCATAATTGAATGCTTGTGTATAATCCTATAGGTTAATCGGGGCTTCAAAAATGAAGTCCACGAAGCTATAGAGTGATACACAAGTACTCATCCCAACAACAAAGTCTGCTCTAAACCTCAACATATGGCATCTCTGTTGGCTTAGTTCACGCAGTAACAGTAAGATTATGTTGCTCTGATGAGCTCTAATACGACTGAAATGTGTCAGGAATTGTCATCGTATTACGAAAGATCAGACACATTCCCATTGCATTTTAATTTTAATTTATATTATGGAGTTTTCGCCTCTGTCTTTGACCAGAATTAAACATTAAGAAAGTGATTTTTTTCCCTTTACTACGGGTATAATTCTAAGCAATTAACTTTTTCTGGTTCATCTCATAAATTATGTTAGCTCCGATTTCTCTACGTCTGGTAATTGTTATGAGAAAGAAACCAGTCATTCTTAATTAATTTGTCATTTCCAAATTGCTTCTTAGACAATGTGGCAAACCGCCTCTCTTCGTCCCCACCTCCGTTCCTAGAATCATGATATTTGGTAAAAATGGAAGTCTTACATGACGCATTCTCACCTTTCATGCATTCGTTTAGAAACAAATTTTCGCTTCATGCATTTTTAATGCAAGTCTGTCTATCTGCCTGTCGGTCTGTCTTTATTGATTTCGCTTTAAATTTGATCATACTGTCAATGTAATTTTATACAACGGATTTGTGTACAGATAAATATGAAGGAGAAAAAGAAACAAACCATCATACCAAGGAACCAAGTATTATGTGTTTATTCGTGGAGGGGACCATCTCACGACCGTTTAACATGTTAGAAATAGCAGCCAAACCTCCCTCAAATTTCATCCTATTGCCTTAAAAGTATAAGGACACATTGTATAATGTAATCAACAGCTGACGAAATTACAGGATGGTCACGGCTAGAATGCCGACAATTTTAAAAACTGTCCACTTGGACTACTTAATTACCTCATGTAATGTTTCTATATATTCTATATATTCTCTCTTTCTATCATCATTGCAGAGCTCTACGAAGCCTTCAAATTGTTTAAAAGTCGGAAAGATAAGATGTCGGTTTTAGACATTGGCGAATTTCTTCGTTGTATCGGATGGAATCCATCAGAATCGGATTTGGAGGAAGCCATGAATGAACTAGAAATTAATGGTTTGTATTTTGAATTATTACCGAAAAAAAATATTAATAATAATAATAATGATAATAATCCTTTCTATTATAGGCACAAGGCCTGGATTTTGTGGGGAGAGACAGTCGATCACAGTGCTCAATGCAGTACCAGGCACTTGCTCTCATGGCTTCTGAATCTTAACTGACTGGACGTGTTATCATGTACATGTTTTGTCTTCGTATAAAAGGTGGACTACAGCAAATATTCTGCTCAGTACTACAGATTTGCTTGTCAGTTGTTTGACCATAACCAGTCGAGCATATCTCTTGGTGGTTGATGATATGTGCATCTCTGATCACATACAGAAGTAGTGGGGGAGCATCATAGCCACATGTTGGGAGGAAATTTTTGGCGTTTGAATAATACATCTCTTGAAACTTGGGTGTTTCGTTCAACATCCTTAAACAACCCTTAATTTGGGACTTTTTGAGCGAAATGGGCTACTCGACCTGAAGGAATTTCTAACTGGGTCCCACCTGCAAGGTGATGCACTGTTTATCTTGATATGAGATCTGAATTTAAATTCCGTCTACATCAACTTTGCCTTTCATCCTATTGGGGTCGATAAATTAAGTACCAGTCGAATACTAGGGCATATATGATCGAGTAAACCTCTTGCTTAAGATTGCTGGCATTGAGCCGAAATTAGAAAGGATTATTATTATTTTTGTTCTTGTTATTATTATTATTATTATTATTTTTATTATTTCTTTTCATTTGGCTTAGTTTTTTCATTATACTCACTCCTTGATTGCTGTTGTCCTGTTTTATTTTCCTACGTGTTTTCAACGGCGTGATTTACTTGTCTAACTTCATATATTGTTTATTTGTCTCTTCTTTCATCTTCATATATTGTTTATTTATCTCCTCTTTCATCTTCGTTTTATTTTACCTATACAAACACATACGCAACGTACATTTGTGTGTGTGTGTGTGTGTGTGTGTGTGTGTGTGTGTGTGTGTGTATTTGCGCGCGCGCGTTTGTCTGTGTGCGTGTGTACGTACATGTGTCTCTTCGCGCGTGTAAGTATATTCGCGTCACATGATTCGTTCTAATGTTCCATATGTATGTATGTACGTACGTACGTAGTATGTATGTATGTATGTATGTATGTATGTATGTATGTATGTATGTATGTGTGAGTTCATGTTACGTGATAAGATTATGTCATTGTCACCTTGGGAGCTACCTTTAAGTGAAATACTTTGTATTAGTCACGTTTTTCAATCTGATAGCAAGTTGATTTTATACATATATATCAATTGTGGAACATATACTGCTAGCGCAGAGCATTAACGCTTCACTTTTAGATGCATTACAATATTTGCAGTTTTACCATTCATTATCCGCGTTTGTTTTATAATAATACACAAAGTCACGTTTCTTGTGATAAATGTACTTATTCAACAACATGTTAAATAACAAGTTGTGGATTTTATCTTAGTTATCAAAACTGTCCCTTGTATATTGATATTTAAAAAATGGATACGTGTAAGACAGCTAAGATTACACACAAATGATAAAAGGAAAACAAACATTATTTTACGAGGATGTACTTGCATAGCAAGTGACCTGATCTGAGATCGTGTGCTGGAATGAAAACAATTGCAGCGTGGAAGGTGTTTATAAGCCATTTAAGAAACACACAAAAACACCTTCCAAACATTATTTTGTTGATTCCAGTAATAGGACTGCGGCCATTCTGGGACTCTGCCTTCAAGGGTATTGTCGATTACAACCAGTACTTGTTTGATAAGACTTGTATTTATTTGTTTTGTCGACGTTGGAATGATGAATATCGTGGCAGAATTCGACGGGATTTGAACTCAAATGTACAGAGTCATAACAAATTCCAGAAGTAAATGAGAGTGTTTTTGTGATCACCCGACCTGCTTGAAATACGTAGCAGACAAATCTCTCTGAAATCACTCCCTGTCATCATCATCATCATCATCATCATCGTCGTCGTCGTCGTCGCCCCCCACCGCCCCCACCACTAAATCATGTAACCGTACCTACCATTAAAAACCACAATGATCACGGCTGGAATACATTTGATCCACACGATCTGGGTTGTCCTTGAGCTATACAGCAACAACATGTTTTGCTTGTGTGGGGTTACAGAGAGCTGAATAAGATTGTTTTTACAACACCTAATTCCAAGTGTTTGAATTCAAATACATTAAGGCCTGATACGTATGGTGCTTACGCAATTAATATTAATGATATAATATGGTAAAATTTTATTTCACTACACCACATCTTCACAAAAGTGATTTTCATTCTTATGAAGGCTTCTTATTTCAATATCATCAATAATACTCTTCCGCCACAATTATACTGCATTTCATCCTTTCAAAATGGATAAAATGAAATACCAGTCAAGTACTGGGTTGATGTGCCTGCTTCCTTTGAATTGCATTTTTTTTTGTCAAGATTAGAAAGAATATGATCAATAATGCTATGCCTATTTCCATCATGCCGTCTTTGCACCTCCACCTCAATACAGCCAATATAATGTTATTTACCCCATATCACCACCAACTGTTACCATGAAAATGAGGACGTCTCTACGTAGCCTGTCTTTTAGAAATAATAGCCAAATCTCCTTCAAATTACTCCGCTCCTGTTAGATAATGAAATCCTTCATAGATATATAATATAATATTATCTACCCCATATCACCGCTAAATACACCATGAAAATGAGGATATCTCTACGTAGCCTATAGAAATAATAACCAAATCTCCTTCAAATTAGTCCTGTTTTAAATAAGGGTAAGACATGTTAGATAATGAAATTCCTATATATATATAAGCCAGTAACAGCATGCTGAGGCTTCATCTGGCAGTAGATCAGTCACCTGGTTGAGTACAATGGAGTCTAACATGTTCCTAAAAAGTCAGGATGGTCAAGGATGGAATGCTTTTGGCCATAGATCTGCTCGATACGAATACGAGGGGTTTAAGCTACAACAATGTCGACAACGACGATGACGACAACAGTGTTACTGAGATATTAGATTATCTCACATTCTCCACACTGGCCTACACATATCGATCTTTATATACGTCAGAGATAGTATTTACGTCAAGAGCCAACAATTAAGAATTTTTCGCCAAACGAAAACACCACTATGGTTATATTTATTGGAATATCTATTACAGTACTTACTTTAATTATAATTAAAAATCGGTATTTTATGATGTTAGAAATCATTATTATCATCGTCATCATTATCATGATCATCATGATCACGATCATCATCACCATCATCGTAGTCGTCGCCCCCCCCCACCACTATTATTATCATTATCACGAATCTCTCACTTCCATTTTATTTAAATTCCGGGCCTTCGTCCTTGCGGTAATATTTCCAATTTTTGATATTTGGATAGATAAAGAAATGCTTACCCGAGGTCACTTCCCTCAATATTTCTGACTTTGTGCCTAAATTAGAAACCACTATTCAAAAATAGTGTACAGTCTCATATAAATAATATAGTAAGTTGAAAATCTGTCGGATGATATCATCTATAGGATTAACAGTCACAACATCCATCTGTGAGTTTTGAAAAAAAAAAAAAAAAAAAAACCATCGGAAAAAGATAAACAAGGGACACAACCCATTAAAATCAGTTAATTGAAATTTTAGAAAAGGTAGAACATTGCAGTATAGAACTTATGATTTAGTTCCAGCCCTTTACATTCTGAGTTCATATCTCAACCTGTCATCCTTCCGAGATCGATAACATCAAGTACCAGTCAAATATTAGGGTCGATTTTATCAACTAAGACCTTCTCGCCCAATTAGTGGTTTTGTGCCCATATTAGAAATTATTATTTCGGGAGGTTGACTTTCAGAATCGTCAAAGCGTCAGAGAAAATGCTCCGTGGTAGTTATTCCGGCTCTTTATGTCATGACTTCAATTCCTACCGAGGTCAAGCTTGCCTTTTCTACCTCTGGGATCGTTAAAATAGAGTACTAGTCAAATACAAAGATTGATGGTATCTGCCTCTCCCCAAATTTCAGGCCTCGTACCCACGGTAGAAATGATTATTATTATTATTATTATTATTATTATTATTATTATTATTATTATTATTATTATTATTATTATCATTATTATTATTATAAGGGTGGCAAGATCGCAGAATCGTTAGCACGCCGGGCGAAATGCTTAGCGGTGTTTCGTCTGCCGCTCCGTTCTGAGTTCAAATGACATCGCAGTCGACTTTGCTTTTCATTCCTTCTGAATTAATGAAATAAGTACCAGTTGAGAACTGGGGCTGATGTAATCGACTAACCCCTTCCCCTAATTTTCAGTCTTTGATTAATGATTCTTGGCAGCCAGACACTAGTTTTGTGCTGCTCTTAAAAAATCTTCAATTTCAGCTATTCACTTTGAACATCAGAAAAATTACGACACAATCTCCCCCTCCATGTTTTTTTTTCCTGCTGTCTACATACTTAACATTTTTTCTCCTATATTCTTATTTCTTTGTTTACCTCAAGGATGCGACCTTTTCTCTTCGCTACTCTTTTATACTTATCGCATTGAAAAGAGGACGTACATTCTGTTATAATTCTCATGTTCAACAGCCTTTTGTATCGTTTACATCTATTGTGTTCTTTATGCATATGTATCAGCACTAATTGGTAATTCAAAATACAAGGGTTGGTCAACAAGGGAAAATCCTACGATTATTAACTGGTTGAGAGAGAAAGAGAGAGAAGAGGATGAAAAGAAAGAAAGAATGATGATGATGATGATGATGATTATGAAAATAGATATGAAGGAGGAGGTGAGAGAGGGAAAGTAGAAGTAGAACCTTATGTTTGTTACAACATAAAGTGCGTAGGTGGTAAAATGTATGAAGTTTAATACCTAGACTAGGACATAAAGATTTGGCTCTGCAGTTTTTCTTCTTTAGCACCGTTAAAACTCATACACACATGCACACACTCATACATATACATATATATTTGTATGTGTGTGTATATGTCGATGTGTGTTTGTCTACATTCTCTCTCTCTCCCTCTCTCTCTCTCTCTCTCACTCACACACACACATGCGCATACGCCTCCCTCCCAAGTTCCACGATTATCAATTGTATCCATTCGGATGTGGGACAGCTCGTAAATATAGAGAAGTGGAGAAAGTTAAAGCCAATTCTGCAATGCATTCCGGGTAAAAATTCCAATAAAGTGAAAATGTATATATTTTCCAATCTATGTATAACGCACACGCACACTCATACTCACACACACACACACTCACACACTTACACGCTCAGTTGTTATTGTTGACCCTTGGTTCGGCAGACCTACATCAAAAACACTCCAGCTTTCACCATTTCGTCTTATTATTCAAATACATTTTATCTAGAACAACATTAACTAACGTGGTCTTTAAAAAAAAATACTAAAGGGCGTGATTTGCGAAAGATTTGGTTGCTATTCTAGCAGATCGAGCGACTGCATAAGGAGTCTAAGGTCCTGGCGGTAGTTGTAGTGAAAGTGTTCTTTGTCATGGTGGTCATGATGGTGTTGCAAGTGAGCGTGTAACCAAACAGCATATTTTCAGGGAAGTAGCAGCAGCAGCAGTAGTTTTGCCGGTAAGGCTGGGAATGATTTCGTCATTTGTTGTTGATGTCATCTGTACTTTTTAAATTAATTAATTAAACGAGGGAAGGGATGAAGCAAGCTCGCTGCCAATGACCTTTGCAGATACTTTCAGGTTGGTGAGATCGATGTAAGAGATTTTTTCAGTTGGTGCTGCTGTAGGTTGTAAATCTGGGATTGACAAAGAGATGTGTTTTGTGGGGTGTGAAGAATGAGATATAACAAAGGTAACACGAGAAGGCGAATTAGATTAGCCGAGGCAGTATGTAATTCACTACTTTAAAGGAACAGAGCACGTTGTAGTTACGGTATAATAAACAAAGAGAAGAAACAATACATATGCTGTTGATGAGTGAACCTGTGCTAATTAACCCAATGATCTTCATTTGGGTACTATCAAAAAACGTTGATGAATATTGTATGAAATCCAGGATCCGGTAAATCTAATTGTGTGTCTGCGAAGGCAAAAATAGTCTTGTGGACCGCCACCTGTATCGACCAGACTATTAAATGTTGTTACGCATAGTTGTGCACACTGCTTTTCAAATTCTTTCTTGACTGCACTCTTTTTCCCCATCAAAGCCCAAATCTCACAACGAGAGATATTCAGCAACAGTACTTTGGAGTAAAGATTGTTTGCTAACATAACATGGCAGTCCTGGTTTAGAACGAATGTTGCTGTAATTTAGTCCCTGGAGACATCGTCTCCAGCTGGCTATACGACACGATCTGTGTCCTTATATTTTCGAACAAGGGAATCTAGCACTTTGAAAGTTATATATTTCGAACTGGAATTTGGCAGCGCCACCTCTAGCCGAACAATTATTCTGTGCTGATGAAGAGGAATAGCCCGGAAATCGCGATACACAGATATTGTTTTGAGCTGAGGTGCTAGATTCCCTTGTTCGAAAATATAAGGACACAGATCGTGTCGTACAACCAGCTGAAGACGATGCATCCTGGAGCTAAATTACAGCAACATTCGTCCTAAACCAGGACTGACATGTTATGTTGGCAAACAATATTTACTCCAAAGCCCAAATCGTTTAGCTAAATTGTCTTCCCATTCTCGTATAGGCCAAGTGGTATCCAAGAGATTAGATTGTATCAGCGAACCTTGCAACTTGTCCGACCCAATCGGAATTTCTGCTTTCGGTATTCTGCGATCATGTCGTTCACTTTATTCCGGTATTGAATTACCTCATTTCGGATATGTCCTCGCAATGATATTCCTGGGGTAGATATTTTTATGACCCTTTACGTTGTAGCCAGTCGATGTTCTTCCCTATTCGTAGTATCCCACGTTACACTAGCGTATAAGAAGACTGGTAGGACGGTGGAATATAATTATATTTAAAACAAAATTGAGTTTGTATACCAAACTGTGTGGAAAAGGGGAAAATCATTCAAAATTTCGGATTCAATCCATTCAAGATAGAGAAAACATATATTGAGAAAAGAAAATAATTATTCTTGTGTTGTTTCAACGAATCATGGTAGTATTG
>NC_142931.1:84436358-84441358 GCF_046866305.1 Octopus bimaculoides | reverse complement strand
TGTGTGTGTGTGTGTGTGTGTGTGTGTGTGTGTGTGTATGTATATTATATATATACATACACACGCAAAATATTGCTACGTAAATGCAATTGAAAGGGAGTTCTAATGTAATACATTTGAGCGAACCCTATGAAATACGAAATGCTCAACGTTTAATGAACAATGCTAACATTACCATCATTTGCTGTGCAGGGATCTGGCCGACAATGCCATATTTAGAGAATATATAGTTGATGGACAAAAAAGAAGTGGAATCAACTGTTTTTTTTTTAGTAATTTTGATTTCAAGCGTGTTTGGTTGGGAATGACATATTGGAATATTGTTCGTTAACCTCAAAAACTCTAATCATTTTCCAAAATAGCTAGTGCTGCTGTCTGTAAAGGCTCACACTATCAGTAACTGCATCAAGGGAGGAATTTTAATGGTTTTCTTTCATTAATTATATTGATTTCCGGAAGAGAAGGAATAGAAAAAGTATGAAATCTTGGCCTTTCCCAAAGATATTTTAATGGCACGGACTTTTTCATTTGCTGGGTCACGAGGAGGAGAATGACAGACGACTGACTTCGCAGGCTTTCCTAGTTCTGGTGAAACGGTTACCATTTACGTTCTTCGTGAACATTTGTAAGTCAACAACTACAGGAATGATCTTTACAGGAGTGGAGTCGATTTAAGAGGACACATTCTGGCAAGATACACTGGATGTAGAGATTTGTATGATGCTTGGGGGCCTTGGAAGAAGAAATGAGTGGGATGGGAATACCTGAATAGAAGTGGCATAAGCCCAGCCGACTCCAAAGAACAAAGACTGTTATACTAGCGGTAGGAAAAACAGGGAGGAAAAACAGCATTCTTGAGATCCAGAAAATGGGATGTGTCATGAGTAACATTAGGCTGATGAATATGGGGCTTCTTTTCTGGACGTAATCATGGACGTCTGTGTATGCAGCAGCAGCAGCAGCGGCAGTTTCCCTAATACACCATTGTGAGCCTCATTTGAGCTTTGTGGAGTACTGTTGGGGTGGGGTGGGCGCTGGAGAATCTAGCCCCGAAAAAAATAGCTGGTCTTTTGGATGCGATCCTAGCTATGTAAAGTAAGCGCTTTCGCCAGGATAGACCCTCGGTAAAGTAAAATAGCAGAAACGACACTATAAACCCGATCCCTGGGACGGTTGCTTTTTATCCTACACAGTACCAAATCTATATTTATGTACAATATTTTGTTACCATAGATGTTCTCTCTGGCGTAAATAGCAATGTATAAAACAAATTATTCAGATAAGATTCGTTATTTAGTTTTATGAGGGCTTGCATATTTAATATGAGAAAACATTGAATAGAATAATAGTACATCAGGAGATAGCAATGATTGTTAATCGATGGATAATGGATGTAGGTGAAGATCTGATTAACACAAGGCTATTAATAGAAGCAGTAATTACTAATAGATGAGCCTTAATAAAAACATAATAGCAGGAGCGCAATGCTATTAAAACCAAACGATGGACATAGGAAACAGAATAAACTTCAGAGGGACGATTTCTGAGAAAAGTTTTTTTTAGTTTTTTTAGATAAATAAATGAATAAACAAAAAATTAGACAGAAAAATTCCGATATAAAAAATAGAATACTGAAATATTTGCAAATTTCTAGATAGAAATGCGCATACATAAAACTGTTTTACATGAGCTATGTGAAGATATTTGTTTGGAATATTTTAGATGTTAAAACGTAGGTTCCAGGGAAACGATTTATTTCTCGATTAAATAGTGTTTGAAAATACCAGTAGGTTAAAAACAACAACAAATAAACATTAAGTTAAAAATGGTGTAGGAAGAAAATGTATTTATTTTATGTCAAATGTACGCCTGTCAGTACTTTTCATTGCACAAGAATACATACATATACATACGCGAACAAGCATATATGTACATATACATGTATGCATGTATATTGCGAGGAAACCTCTGAAGTAGAATTGACATTTTGTTTGTTAAAGGAACGACGTGGTTGCTGCCAATCCAGCAATGAGAATCGACAGATAAAAATACTTAATGTCAAAGATACTAAGATATGGAAATTCCCCAACATATTTTATTGTTACAGAAAAAAAAAATGCAAGAAAAAATCCTGAAGCTAAATGACACGTTCTGCTCGAGGTGAACATGTCAATTGATAAGGGAATGTTCCAGAAAGAGAGAAGAATAAAAATAGATAAAGCTTTCAGAGCTTGATGGAAGTTCTAGTGGTAGTGGTGGCGTTGTTGTTGTTGGCGGTGGTGAGGGGAAACCTATGACGTAAGCGATTTGCCTTGCAAGAAAGTTTCTATTATTATTGTTTGTGTGTGTGTGTGTGCGTATGTGTGGGAGTTTCTGAGTTGGTGTGATTGAAGAACGGGGAAAAACAAGATGTGTGTGTGTGTGTGTGTGAGAGTGCGCGCGCATGCGCGTGAGTGTGAGAGAAACGGATGGAGATAGAAAGACAGGATGGTTGGTGCCAGAGGTTCGAAAATATCTTCCGTGCTCCCTAGTCACCTGTTATTCCTATTTTGTATTACCATTTTTTTTTAATGAATCATAACATACAGCCACTCCAACTATCACCATAATTCTTCATGTTCTTACGTTTTTCATATTAATTTTTACTCTTTTGATCATAAA
Organism: Octopus bimaculoides; assembly: GCF_046866305.1. NCBI lineage: Eukaryota > Metazoa > Mollusca > Cephalopoda > Octopoda > Octopodidae > Octopus > Octopus bimaculoides. Next base: position 84,438,697 of record NC_142931.1, on the reverse strand, counting down.
TCTACTGTTTTAACCGTTTAACATCACCACCACCTCTACCTTCACCACCACCGAGACCACCACCACCACCACCACCACCACCACCACCACCACTAACGTAGCAGCCATCATTAACGCTTCCATCACCATCATAATTGTCCACATCTTCATCACCTCCTCTTAATTTTGGATGTCATTCTTCCGAGGTCGATGGGATAAGTAACTGACATATAGTGGTATCAATATAATCAGCTACACCATACTTCTAACATGAGGTTACTGACCTGTGCGCCTGGCTTAGAAAAAAAAACAAAGATTTATATTATATTATCGCCTTTTTATGGTCTTTGTTCAATATATTCGTCCTCATTTAACCAGAAGATTGTTGAAATTTTCCTTTGGCCGCAGCCGTCGCCGCCGCTGTCACTGCCACTGTCGTGGTTGCTGCTGTTGTTTTGTGCTTCCCGTATTACATCCTGTACGGCCAAGATTAGACCATGGGCCTGAGCTACAATAAGGAAGATATGATTTGGTTGACAACACTTTCTTTTGAATGTGGGCTGTTTCCAATAGGATGATTTTCTGAATTGTGCATATTCATGTTGCCCTGGAAACGATGGGTGAAAACTTCCGATCCCTTTTTTTATGGTTTCTAGAGTCAAACATTAACCACAGGTATTATTTCAGTCATCATTCTCCGAACAAAGATCTCTCGGTCTCTTTACTTGGTCAACTTTTCTGTGACATCCACGGAGGTGTCCCTTTCGTATGGTATGTCTATGTCGATAAGTGTGCATTTCCAGTAATTTTATCCTTGATAACAAAGTCGGGATCATTGTCTTTTATTTCTCTGCCATCTTTTAGACAGACCAAAAGGATGGTGATATTGTTGCTTCTTGGGTATTAATTTCGTTAGTGATTGTACCGCTTCTCAGTCATCTTGATTTTATAACTCTTGCATAGTTTTTCGTGCAGGTACACCACTGTCTTGTTATACCTGTGTGAGTTTTCAGTCTTCCCCTGTTTATGGCATCCAGAGACAGTATAGTTGTTGCTTTCTTCATACTTTCCACAGAACCTGCATTGTAGGTCTGTTCCATTCTCGATGATGAGAAGGTGATAGGATCTGATAGCGAGACTCTATGACTATTGGTGTACTTTCAGTTTGTTCTATTTCTAGCATCCTTTTATATATATATATATATATATATAATTCCTGTGTATAATCTTTTTTTCTTTCTTTCAAAATCTAGGGAAAGGTGAAGTATATCTCTGGGACCTGGAACGTTACGTGGCCAGAAGAAGCGCCGACTGTGTGACAGGTCACGAGAGAACGGATCTGCTGGCTGCTTTCAACGTCTTAGACAAAACGGGATGCGGTAAAATTCGTATAAAAGATTTCCGTCGTTTCATGACGACTCTCGGGGACAAAATGGCTCCCGATGAAGTCGAAGAATTATTGAAAGAGGCGAAATCTGAAGATACAGACTTTATTGAGGTCAAAGGTAAGTTTTAATTCTTGTTATCCTCATCATCATCATCATCATCATCATCATCATCATCATCATCATCATCATCATCATCATCATCATCATCATCATTGCTATTATTATTATCATTATTATTATTATTATTATTATTATTATTATTATTATTATTATTATTATTATACGTAAAATCTATTGCGTGTTAACTTAATTAGAAGAGATAATACCTTGGAGTTCGATGTAATCAATTACATTGTATTCGATGTAATGAACTATCTCCATCCTCTCAAAATTATGGACCTTCTGCTTATATTAGAAACCGTTATTATTATCATTAAAGCATCAATTTACGATTAATAGTTCCGTTACATATTAAAACCTTGTCGAGACACCAAGTCGAATAAACAGTTACAGCCATTCAAAAACACAATAACTATTAACTTCACTCCACCAAGCATTATTTAGTGTCAAACTTCGTAGCACACTATCTGCGACTTGTCCAACTGACACGTTTCCATTACAACCTGTGTATCTGGCCTTATCTTAGACCAGTTGCAGGGGAACTGTCAATGACTAGGCCACAGAGCGTGCGACGAAAATTTTGACAAGTTTAATACACGGTCTCATATCAAATCACATGTCAGACAAGTAAATCCTCAAAAACAAATAAATTGTTTGAGTTCTCTACAGCCCAGAAGGAATAAGGAACGGGGTCATTTTACGCATTAGATTATTAATTATAACAATTGAGATAGTTTTATCAACAAGGTAGACTAGGACAACCAATCTACAACATCTGCACTCAGTCTGTTTTATCTAAACAAATAAATAAGAGGAAATGAAAATATACTTAAACTATTTATTTTGTTATTC
>NC_142931.1:84426358-84431358 GCF_046866305.1 Octopus bimaculoides | reverse complement strand
AATGTTGCGTGTATAAGACAGGTTGATAGCTTGAAAGAGTGAGTGAGTGAAACGGAATTAAATAGAAAAAAAAAAAAAATGAAAGCAAAAACCCCACTGATAATTTCTGAAAAAAAAAAATCGCAAAACAATGAAATAATAAATACTAAGAAAATACTAAAAAAAAACCCAACACATTTTCTCTTATTTTTTCCCCTCATTTCAATATATTGTTGTCTGTTGTAACCACCATGGTTACAAAGTCTGTCTCGTCATTCGTTACTTGTCACGCCTTCCATTATTTCGATGTCTGTTCAGTAAATTTCTGTTTTTCCTTCTTTTTATACTTTTTGCTTCGTATTCATATAAATCATGTCATTAATGTTGTCTTCTAATATATTCTAACTTTAACTAGCAGAATATTCATGAACTATATTTATGTATGTATGCATATGTATATATATATATATATATGTGTGTGTGTGTGTGTGTGTGTGTGTGTGTGTGTGTGTGAGCCGATTGCTTAATTATAAACTAATTACAATTTTAGACTATTGATTAAAGACTTTCGATCCCTCCAGTTTATTTTGCTTGTTGCTTCAACAAAATATGGAAATATCATTGCTATCGTATATCTCCACACGATTTTCATATTCAAGCATAAACAAGGTATCATTATTAACTATGAACGACATTTAGACTTCATTCAGATGACTTTAAACTTTATGATAATTATTATTATCATTATTATTATTATTATTATTATTATTATTATTATTATTATTATTATTATTATTATTATTATTATTATTATTATTATTATTATTTCAAAGGTGATAGAGTGACACAGATAAGAGATTCTCTGTCAAAATACCTTGCGGTATTTTATTATGCCCCTTTACGTTCTCATTTCAAATACCGCTAGGAATCTACTCTTGCGGTCGATAAAATAAGCATCAGCCAATTACTGAAGAGGGCGAGTTGATTCAAATAAGCTACATAGCTCACATTAAATGTAACAGTGAACCATTGTAAAGAAATTTGTACTATATCATTTCTTTTCTACATTTAATATCATTTAATATCATTTAATATAATTTCTTTTCTATATTTAATATCACTAATCCGTATTTTTTAAATGAATTTCTTTGTTATGTGAGAATGGAATTTTCCACAACAATGTGGCGAAATAACTACTTTTTCTCTTATCGCAAATCGCATTCTTCTTTAATAATTTAAAATATAATTGAAAACCGAAAATTGAAAATTAAAAAAATATTCTCCCAAAAAATCCGAAAATTTCAAAAGAGAAAAACGAAAAAGAAAAAAAAAAAGTCAAGAGTGCCTAAGGAAATGACTTAGAATCTATTACGTCACCATTAATCATTCTTAAAATATATTCTCTTTCAAAGAACTTCATTTCTTAAATTTGCTTCTTTATTAATGATATAACATTTAAAAGAAAATCAGAAAATATTTTATGTACCCTATTTATCATTACGTATGCGATTAAAAAAAAAACAAAACAACAACAATAAAAATTACAAAAATAAGAAAGAAGAAAAAGAAAAGAAACATGGAATAAAATGCAGTCGGGTGTGATTTTGTAAACATTCAATTTTTAACTTTCGCTTCGAAATTAATAACCAAAACGCAAAAAAGAAAGAAAAGAATCTAATTAATACATTCACTATTTTTAAAAATAAATGCACCCTGTTTAATTCTTTTGTGTCCTTATAAATTTATGTACGATTTTAAAGTTTCTGTTTATATAAATGATGTGCTTGAGCGCGAGAACAAATAATACATCCCCAAAATGACCTAAAGTAGTGAAAACTTTGGGAAGTGGAGTCAAATATATTAATATAATTGAAGAGTAGTTTTAGGTTTATAACGTTTCGGTAGTTCTGATCTCTTCAAGGATGAAGAAATCAAAATGACCTAAGCAGATTTCATAAACCTTTAAACTATTGCTTTCATATGTATATATATATGTATGTGTGTGTGTGTGTGTGTGTGTGTGTGTGTGTGTGTGTATACATATGTGTATATATATGCATATATATATGTATGTATACACAAATATAATATATATGTGTATAATATATATAATATATATAATAACACATATAATACACCTTGTTATAGTTCGACATTTCGTTTTCATCACATATCTTGCTGGCTTGTTTCCAAGCTAGCTAGCTAGCTCTGTGTTTATCCGAGGAGACAATGACCGAAATTAATTAGAATAAAGTCTTCATGCACATTTACCTCTTGCCGTCGTTTCCATTACCCTTCACCTTGGCACGATGCTGTTTATTTAATATTGATATGCTACACTTGATCATTTTATTATACACTTCTCTCAGAATTTTGAATATTGTATGTATACCTGTGCATATAAGCGCGCATTACTACACACACAGACACAGAAACACAGAAACACACACACACACACACACACACACACACACACACACACACACACACACACACACACACACACACACACACACACACACACACACACACACACACACTTGTATATACAACACAAAATTTTCTTGAAGTTTTTTTTTGTTTCCATGTATATTCTTTTGTTCAACAGATTACTAAATTCTCATCAGAATAAATATGAATAAAAATTATTTACAATAATCCAACTTTATTATTATAAAATCTATTGATCATACGATGAAAGTTTTCTTTTACTTCAACAATGTATCTTACGCAATGTTCAGTCATTGAGTAAGATATATTTTATCTTATCACCCGTCTCATCTCCCCTTACGTCATAAAAAACATGAGAGTCATGCATAAAAAACATGAGTTTTCCATTTAGCAGGAAAGTTTATAATATTCCGTGATATTTTTAATTACATGAAATTATTCCCCTTTATAGTTGACAGTCGCTAATAATTACCATAACATTTTTGCTTTCGGTCTCCAACTAGAAGGCAATTTTCAATACATGGAGAATTTATGGTGTACTCCATTAATTACATCACTACTTACCTGATATATATATATATATATATATATATATATATATATATATATATTAGGGAAAAATTCAATTTAATTTATCAAAATTAAATTAAATTTCACAATATATAATATATAAATATATAATTTAGAGAAAAAAACCACAGTTATTTAATTCATCCATATATGCATATATATATATATATATATATATATATATATATATATATATATATATATATATATATATATATATATATATATATATACGTTGTTCGCTTCCGTTTCTTCAAGTATGAAAATAATTTTGATCCATGAATTTATTAATCCTGTCTTGTTGCTTTTATTGTTCGTCATTTCTCTCCCTCCACCTATATGTACAAGCCTATATATATATCTATTTTCATATAGATATATGCATATGCATATTTCCGTGTGTGTGAGTGTGTGTGTGTGTGTGTGCATGTGTGTGTGTGTGTGTGTGTGTGTGTGTGTGTGTATGTGTTCCCTATGTATTGCAATTTTTCTTGAATGTCATTAAAAATGTATAACAGCTGCTCCATCTATAGACATTTGCAGATGGAATAGCAGCATCTGCATCAGCAACTACACCTGTATTGCCAATGACAAAAAATATATAGACAGCAACAGTAATAACAGCAACAACATAAAGACGACTGCCAGAACAACAAATATGAATCAACGAGCCACCTTCATGATGTCTCTCAAACTGTTAGAAATAGTAGCGGAAACTCATTCAAATCACACCCTAGCGTGTTGAATGATAAAGAATGGATACATTACATAGTTCAATCCAATAAATGCAATGGTCACGAATGGAGTACTTTTGATTATAAGTATACTCCAACAGGTTAGACTTGAGCTTAAGCAACAACAAAATTTACTACTACTACTACTACTACTAATACTACTGATAGGTTTGACAACAGCTAAAGAGAAACAATTTCAATAATCACGTCTACTTTTAAATTGACTGTAATAACAAAAGAAGAATACACAACTGCTGTAATAACTGTTTCAAATTTTGACACAAGGCTAACTGTTTTAGGGAATGAGTGTAGTCGATTACATAGACTCCAGTACTTAACTGGTATTCCATCTTATCGACCCCGGAATGATGAAAGACAAAGTCGATCTCGGCGTGATTTGAACGCTAAACGTAAAATCTCAGAAGAAATACTACTTACCATTTTGTCCGAGGCACTTGCCGCCTTAGGAGCAGCAGTGATAATCGCAAAAAATATATAAAGGAAGTGTCATGTTATAAGCTGGCATAATCGTCGGACAAAATGCTTAGCGGTATTTCTTCCGCTTCTGTATATTCTGAGTTCAAATCTCGCCGAGGTTAACTTTGCCTTTCATCCTTTGGGATCGATAAAATAAGCACTAGTTAAGCTGTAATCACTTGCTGCTTTCCTCAAAGATTCTGCCCTCGTGCCAAAATTAGAAAGAATTATTAAAGGCGGTGAGTTGGCAGAACCGTTATCGGGTCGGACACCATGCTTAGCGACTTTTCTTCCGACTTTTCTTCCGACTTTTCTTCCGACTTTTCTTCCGACTTTTTACGTTCTGAGTTCAAATATCATCGGGGTCAACTTTGCCTTTCATCCTTTCGGGGTCGATAGAATAAGTACCAGTTGAGCACTGGGGTCGATGTAATCGACTAACTCTGCTTTCCTTAAAAATTGCTGGCCTTGTGCCAAAATTTGGAACCATTCTTATTATTGTGTTGAGTGTTGCAGAACAGAGGACAATTTCCATACAAGCACCCTTGATTCAAGATGTCGGCCATTTTATCACACCGCTTCACGTACTTCGGAAATGTTATCATCAAGGGCATGAATGTCACAAACATTGAATTTCTCTTGGTTTTAAAGTTAAGTATGTCATTGTTTATGTTAAAAGTCACATTATCCGACCTTAGCTTCTTTGTTTTAGCTATTTTACCCAAAGTTTTACTACTATCACTACAACCACTACAGCAACCAAAACTACCTCCACTACCACAACTACCA
>NC_142931.1:84383858-84421358 GCF_046866305.1 Octopus bimaculoides | reverse complement strand
TGTAATGTATGCAGTTTGTTTCTACGGGAAATTGCAATCCACAAAGTCCCATTTCCTATTTCGTTTCTCACAAGCATAAGCATATCTACAACATCCCAGAACACTACTATTTCATAATACTACACGCAAAAGAAAATACACGTAAAGCTAGTTGAAACACTAGCAAATTTATTAGTTCCCAATACTGCTGAGGTGCACGTAATCAATGACACGCACATTGGAAGAACTGTAACGCTTCAAACGAATGACATTTCCTCGCTTTTATCGTGGACATCACCAGAACCTACCATCTTTAAAAAAGAAACATTGTAGAATACATTCCTATATACATTGTGTTTAAAAAAAGAAAAAGAGGAGATAGTTATGACTGGAACTCCTTCGATGAAATGTCTACTCGATCAAGTCTAATATAGAGTTAAACAAAAGCTACGAAAATAACAAACATGAAAAAAGAATAGCGAAAATACACTCGGCATTATTTAGGCAGATTGGAATATGTCTGGTCTGCCACACCGTACAGCATAAGGTAAATCACTGTATGTTAGAATGCGTAGCCTGATACTCAACTAGTAATTAGTTGGCCTGAAAAGAAAAGGCTATGATAAGCCCAGAATAGATGTGAAATGCAGAACTCCATTCAAACTGTTAATTAAGTATTTTTGTAATTAGAACTGAATACATATGATTTCCATATAGGTTACGGATACGCGCGTCTATATGTAGTGTACATAATGTACTTTAATGATAGCATAATGGAATAAATGAATTAGAATGCATTGAATAAACGGTAACTGCAAGGAATTATATTAAAAATCTATGTAAGAAAATATACTGCAATTTTTATTTTGTATTCAGATTTTCCACTCAGAAATAGTCATCACTTCTTTACATTAGAAAATGCTTTTCGTGATATTCTTAGGCAAATTCATCAATTACTCAAAAAAAAAAATCAAGCAATTTTGCCTTTTCAGTAGGCATGTTTAAAAGATTCTGGCACAATTGTGGATCGATTATATGAGTTAATTTCGTTTTAGGACAATGAAACTTTTCTCACTAGAAACTTCCATTGCTGGCAATGACAGAAAAATTCACAACGTGATGAGAACATTTGGTAAAACGTAGTACCATCTCAATTTGGCTATTTGATTATAAATTTTCTTCGCTAAAACATCGTCGAGTTTGAAATTGCTATCAGAAATTCTTTTAAAAAGAAGCACTTTCATCACACCAAAACTGATTAACTCTTTGTAAAAAAAAAACAAACAAAAAAAAACTCATTCTCATCTAACCACTAAAAGTGCCGCAACCTTCAAAAACTCCGCAGATGTCCCTGACTGCAGAGAAGGGATATGAAAGACCATCGATAATAAAGTCAATTAAGAAGAATACATTCATTAAAAAGCAATTTTAGGCGTCATTTTGAGTTAAGCATCACCTCCAAATCTGAAACCAAATTTTTATTGAAAGATGTTATACTTATTCAAGCATAACAATTTCTCTCTCAGTTTCAGGATATCTTCCTGTAGTTGATTCCATGGATTACAGTAATAACTTTATCCAAACTGTTGGCATTGGTCCACTTTCAAAGATATCCGATTTAATTTTGATACTCTGTACATCAGATTTTAAAATCATTGTCTAAAATGCCGTGCAATTGGTCTAACACACTCAATAGTCAATGACAAACTTTTCTTTGATATTGTATGCAATAGTGGGCAGGAAGGTGTTCTTTCAGTATCCTCCACCCTGGTCACTTGAACTGAAAATATTGAGCCTTTTCTGTAGAGAACCTGATTCGGAATATGTTTTTCATGACTAGAGAAAATGCAGTCTCCATTCGTCTTCTTTACGATAACCAGCACACTGCTCTACTTTACAACCCCGTTGGCGTCATTATCATTGGCTTGTCCCACAAACTTCAAATGAAGTTTAAGACTTTCACTGTAATTTATTCAGCCATCGTTCTGGAAAATTCATGAACGCAATTGAGCAAATTTAATTGAAACACTGATATCACCACTTTTTTAAGTATTTGATTTTGTGAGAACAACCGCACAATTACAAAATACTTTGTAGGTTTTACATCTTTAAAATATTTTTTTGTAAAAATCCACAGATTTTAACAAAGTCACTTCTGTATAAATTGATATGAGGGTTGTACTTATAGTAATACAAAAGTGGATATAACTTTTTAATTAAATGACGTGGGTAGTTCAAATTGCACATGTTTGTGGGAATAGCTTTAGCTCTATACTAAGGTACTTTTTAAAGTAGTTGCTTAGGTGTGACGTCACTCCGTAGACAAAACTCTTCCTTTCCGGATCATAAAGATACATTTACGTTTCATACCCTGTCACCAGATTGAAAATTAGGTGTCTTCGTTGGCTTCAAATGCTTCCAGCAGATGAGAGCAAACTTTTATCTTCCTCTCCCTCAATTCAGCTGTCAGCTGCCAAGGTACCTATTTTGCACAAACCTTCCGATAACCACAAAGTCTTCCACCATCTTTTTCAATGAAGTGTGACCACAATCTAGTTGAGCAGTAACCTCATGGATTGTGACTCATCAATTCGCGCGAATCAGTTTTTCCAACTACTGCGCGCTTGGTCTTCAATACTGGTTTCCTATTCTTTAAACTTTTCATCTATCGGTTCATAATGTTCTTGTCATTGGTTTCATCTCCGTAAGCAATCTGTAGCCTTCTGTGAATGCTGGATACTCTGCACCTCCCCTTCATCAAAAACTCAATGATGGCACATTACTTCTGCTTGGAATCATTTGCTTGCTATGAAGACTTAATATGAAAACAAACAAAAAAAGTTTATTCTACCAACATTTGCAATTGGAACATTCTATGTAAATCAATAAAAAACGGATGTCCACTTTTGCGGTAGAGCCCTCATAAATGATGTACTTGGGTTTTGTTTCATTCTCCTATTTTATTTGATTAGAAGTTCAGTAATAACTCCAAAACTTCCAATATAACACTCACAAATTTGCCCTGAAGAACTATGGAAAGTGACCCCAGCTTCTCCGACAAAACAAGTCAATATCATGATCTAGCCAACAATATAATTGTCTTCTAACGCTGAAACAACTCTCATTCCTGCATTACGCATTACATCATTTTATAAATTATAGTTTTCTTTCTGCAAATAAGAATTTTCATGAATTGAAGTACACTTCATTAATATTCTTCACCCTCTCCCAATACTCTATTCCAGATGATAAGATAATATATTTATATTAAACGAGATATTGTCCTCGATAAACAAAACATAAAATGTACAATACAGTGATTACTTCTTCGACTTCACACAACCAGTATCGTTATCATTTATATATCTCGGCATTTTAAAACGTTACTGTAAAACGCACAATTTGGAAATGCATGACTAACCTTATGCTTATGAACTTCACTTTATATTTCCAAGAGCTAAGCTTTTAGAAATGATTAAGCAACAATTTTATTCTTATTGATAAGTTCAACGTCGATGTGATGGGGGCTTTTTTTAAAGTTGTGGACCCTTTATTATTATTATGAATGTTTCTTCTCTCAGTTTTGTTTCCATTCCTTGCTGAATGCCTTCCCGACGCTTAGGGCAAATATCATTATTATTATTATTATTTCTTTTTATCACAGGTTTTGTTGGAACTCCTGGAATCTTGCATGCGTAGTGGGCTTGCTACCTGCAGCCAACGGTATCATGCTATCAGTTCTTCTATGGTACTTTCTTGATTATTCTGGCCGCCGTGCCAAGGAGGAAAACCTTTTGTAACAGTTCTACTGGGTACTCTTCCAATTTCTTTGATATTCCACTTAATGCCTTCTGAAACTGTTCCCAAGGACCCAACAATAATTGGCACTATCTTCACCTTCTTCATTTTCCATAGCCGGGCTATTTCATACTTAAGAGGGTTGTATTTATCTATTATTATTATTATTATTATTATTATTATTATTATTATTATTATTATTATTATTATTATTAGCTTCAGTTGGCAGTTGTGGTCCCACTGTTTCCCCCATCACTCTAGGACTATTACCTTCTGCATCTGTAGCTGGTCCTGGTCCAACAGACTACTTATCAAGATCAGAGTTGTTACCCTCTGAATTACATTGATGACGATGTCTGTCCAGGAAGTAGATCATTGATTTGCACTTTTTGACAGTTTCTTGAAAATTGGCACACTTTCACTTTGCCGCACCATTTCGTATTTTTTCATTGTTCCATAAAACTGATCAAAACTGAAATAAAATAAAGATAAAAACCCCGATCAATAAAACACAGATCAATATTTGATATTTTTATTCTTTTATTTGTTTAATGTTGGTGAAAAATAAAATATTTTTACCACTATGGGGTTGCAAAAAAACTGGCTTAAAAGATTTTCACAAATTTTGAAACTCTATTTAACATTATATAACATGTATTAGAATAAAGATTATCCTGTATTAATGATTAACAAATAGATGAAAACAAAGAAAAGTATAAAGGCGTCCAAGCTGTGACCATTCAAAGAATATATCCTTTATTATAAACATGTATTGTATTGTTGAAGCATATATGATAAGCAGACGATACATTTTGGGTGACTCAGAGTTTCATAATACCTGGCTGCAAATCAAATATCAATACACCTGTGTAACTATAAGTAATGTAGATCTATATCAAATGATTAACACAAATATTTACCCCCATATTATATATATATATATTTACGTTATTCCTATACAAGGATGTTGTTGATATCGTCGGAGGATGGCTTAGCTGGCCGGAAATTCGTAATCACTGCCAACAACATTGACATACACGCACATACAGACACATATATACATACAAACGTATATACAAGCACATACACACACACATACACAAACACACATACGCATGCACACGCACGAACGTACAAACACACTTACACAGACACACACACGCACACTCACACACACACTCACACACACACACTCACTCAAACACACACACATACACACACATGACCCTACGACAGACCGGAGGTGTGTTGCAGTTTTAGACATACGCCGTAGAAACCAGTTAAGCCCAATACCGACCTTATGCATTCTAGGACTAATGAAATACATACATACATACATACATACATACATATATACATGCATATATACATACGTGAGAGTGCCGGAAAGTTCCTAGATTTAACGGTGTCAAGAAAGACCTGATTGGAGGCCTAACCTTCCGAGTTGTTTCACGGGCTTAGAAAAACTGAAGAATCGCTGAAATAAGTGTGTGAATCTGAGAAAGGAATATGTTAAATAAAATCATGATTAACTGATTCTCTTCTATTTTCTTTTAGCCAAATCCAGGAACTTTTCAGCATTCATCTCGCAATACACACACACACACACACACACACACACACACACACACACACACACACACACACACACACACACACACACACACACACACACACACACACACACACACACACAGAACAGGGAGAGACAGCTTGAGGGAAAGACAGCTGGAGGGAGAGTGTACTATTAACTGATGGAGATAAATAGATTGACAGAGAGAAAAGTAGAGAGACGGGATACTGCTGTTATTCAAAAGTTTCTTTGGCATGCAGTCACTTCTCCAGATAGTTTAGTCTGGACCCTGTCTGAATTGTCCGAATAAATGGCAATACACTGTAGAAACACCGGAATAACTGGCCATTGGACCTATTTATGAAAAGAAAAAATCAAAAACAGCTACAAAGAAGAACATGAAACTACTATTCACTATGCTTGTACTGCATACTTCTGAGGATCCATAACTCAAAACGGATGTGTGTGTGTGTGTGTGTGTGTGTGTGCGTGCGTGTGTGTGTGTGGGAGCGTGCGTGTGTGTGCATGTGCATGCATGTATGTATGGTTATTGTGGAGTTTCCACGAGCAGCCCTAGGAAGTCTCCCTCTTCTGGGGAATTATTCATTGTTCGAATTTATTTTGCTGTTCTTTTTTTTACACACCCCTTTGTGTAACTCCACATTCTGTTGTCGATAAATCATCATCATCGTCATCGTCGTCGTTGTTGTGTTATTATTATTATTATTATTATTATTATTATTATTATTATTAATATTATTATTATTATTATTATTATTATTATTATTAATATTATTATTATTATTATTATTCCTCTGATAAAAAAAAACAGAACGAGGAACAGGAAATTAATTTATAACCAAGGACAGGAAGTTAAGTGGCGTTATTTAAACTGTTTGAGATGGAATCAATTGGAACGAGGGACAATTGCACACACAGACACATGTATACACACACATAAATAAAGGCAGAAACGCGCACACACAAACGCACATACACACTCACACATACATACAATATTCATACATACACACGTATGCCATTCACATGCATATACGTTAAGATGCCCAGTCATACGTGCACACTGGCATACGCTCATCTACAATCATACACATACATACACTGACAGTATAATTACTTTCACTGACATACACTCACATATATATATTCACCCACAGCTTACACGTACGCATCACATACATGCACTTTCTCATACACTCATACACTCAAACACATGCTCACGCATTAAAACATATTCACAATCACACGTACGCGTGCGCTTTCTCTTCTCTCTCTCTCTCTCTCTCTCCCTCTCTCACACACACACACACAAACATACACACGTACACGCACACTTCCATGTTCATAAATATAATAGATGTAATGTTACATGAGCAAATAGTATCGATTGTTGAAGGAGAATACCAGTGAAAGCTGGAGAGAGAAGCTTTACTGACAGCTGGAGGGAAAGGCAGCTGGAGGGAAAGGCAGCTGGAGGGAAAGGCAGCTGGAGGGAAAGGCAGCTGGAGGGAAAGGCAGCTGGAGGGAAAGGCAGCTGGAGGGAAAGGCAGCTGGACGGAAAGGCAGCTGGAGGGAAAGGCAGCTGGAGGGAAAGGCAGCTGGAGGGAAAGGCAGCTGGAGGGAAAAACAGCCGTAGGGAGAGATAGCTTGAGGGAAATACAGCTGGAGGGTGAGTGTACTACTAACTGCTGGAGATAGATAGATTGACAGAGAGAAAAGTAGAGAGAGAGAATACTGCTTACCGCTGGAGTAAGATTACGAGAATGAGAGAGAGAGGGAGACGGAGCGGGAGAGAGTGCAATTGGCTGTTGGAGGGAGAGAAATAAACAATGATGGTTCAAGAAAAAGATTATGAATGACTGCGTGTAGGAGAGATAAAATGTGACTGTTGCTAGAATGAATACCAATGACTGCTAGCGGGAGAGAAGGTCACTAGCTGCTGGAACTAGAGAGTATCACTGCTTACTGCGAGGAAAGAGAGTACCTCTATCGGTGTTTCATCTTGGCAGTTTCCCCAATACGTTTGACCTGCTTAATGACAATTCAGCTGAGTATCTATACCAGTGACCAGGCTGCAAAAGTACGAAGAGACTTCTTGAAACTTCATAAAAGACAGTGAAATAATCGAAAATGAAATACAATTATAGGCATTCGCCATGATAGATCGCTGACCACTACACACATTTTTCTCTCTCCTTGTTTCTCTCATTGTTTCTTTCCGTGTTCCTTTCTGTAGAAGAGCGTAGGCTCGAAAAGTTAAAAACTTTCTCAATTCCCGAGCGTTATACTAATACATCTATTTGTTTTCAACACCACCTGTCTTCATCTGTTGTTGATACCCGGCGTTGCTCGGGATTAACATGGCATAGTTTTTTATTGTTTTACTTGCTTCGGTCATGTGTCTGCGGCCATGCTGGAGCACCACCTTTAGCCGAAGAAATTGACAACAATGAGATGGTTATATATATATATATATATATATATAAAGACCATCTTCGGTCATGAATGACCATGGGATTGCATCTAGAAAGTTACCCCCCGAGGCACAAGTCCAGGAAAAGTTGTTTTATGGAAGACCAGCTGTCGCTCATGCATACCAGCTTCCCCTCTCCACACCACCGATGTTATCCAAGGCTGTGCAGTATTTTCAGGACATTTATAAAGAGAAAGTTAGTCTTACAGCTGTTTCTGGGATATTAGGGATATCCCCTTCATCAGAGACGATGTGAGATGGTTAAACAGAGGGAAATAGTAGAGTTCAAATATACATATATTTTTATTTTTTACTTTTATTCTCTTATTCCTCTTTATACTTCCTATTTCCGTCCTTTTCCAAAATTACTCCTTATATCGAACTCTGCTATTTCCCTCTATTTAACCATCTCGCGTCATCTCTGATGAGGGGATGTCCCTAATATGTCACAAACAGCTGTAAGACTAACTTTCTCTTTATAAATATCCTGAAAATCTCAGAAACAGCTGTAAGATTAACTTTCACTTTATAAATGTCCTGAAAATTCCGCACAGCCTTGGCTTTGTTGTCTCATTTTATTTAATACACACATACACACACACACACACACACACGCGCGCGCTCGCGCACACAGACGCACACACACAGAGTCATGGCCAGAATGGATGACTCACTGATTTATAAACAGGAATTCATCCCAATGATGCTATTTTAAATCACTAGTCGATCGTTCAAATCTGCTTTCTTATCACTGAGTGTTAACGTGATTGCTGCGTGATGACTGAGCCCTGATTGGTTGATGTGCTCTGACTGGCTGATCCAATCTCTGATAGGCTGTCACTAAAATATCTTATGACAACTCGTTCTTATTAATCGTTTTCCTGTCGTTGTAAAGAATGCCTGGTCGAATAATTTCGTCGAAAAGTCATACTCAAATAAAAATTCTGTATGAAGGACGCAGCACTCGACAAACTTTTGAAAGATTGAAATTGGCATAGGAAACTGTTTCAAGATCAATAATCTGCTGGAAAATATGAATTTGACAAGCCTATAGGTCACCAAAAACCCGCCACCAAGCGAATGGACGATGCTACCATTCCAGCTGCAAAAAGTCACTAGAAAGTCTTTCAAGCTGGTTTACCGCAAGAAGACAAGGTTCCTAGCTAAAGGACAATTTGTAGAAGACTATTTGATGCCGGTTTTAAGTCCTACAAACCTTCAAAGAAACCAAGGTTAATCTCGAAAAATATTGCTGATTGTTTGGTATTTTGCCAAAAGTATAAAAATTGATCAGTCGAACAATGGAAACGAGTTATGCTTTCGGATGAAACTCAGGTGTCATAATTTTATGCATTTTGCAGACATGTGAGACGACCTCCTAAGCGAAGGGATAATCCTCACTACATTATCCCAAGTGTTAAAAATACTCCAAAAGTTATGTTGTGGGGAGTTATTTGTGCTAGTGGAAGATGCGGACTGTGGTTTATGCCTGAAGGTGCAACTATCAAGAGAACTAATTACCTTGAAATTCTGCAAACGGAAGTCCCACCATTCATGGAGATCAAGCAGTGTACGCACTTCTAGCATGATGGGATGCCATACCCAAGCAATTCTGGGTATGAGATCTTGGGTCCATGGTCAGGAAATTCCCCGGATTTCAACGCATTGCGGGGTTATTCTCAAACAGAAAGTAACTGGTCGTAATCCAACATCACTATCGAAGTGGGAAAATGCCATCAAAGAAGTATGGACTATGGAGATAACACCTGATTTGTGAGAAGAATTTTGCTTATCAATGCCCAACATCGTTTGATGTTCATTTCTTATATTAAATCAGAATTTTGGAAAGATGTTAATTTCTTACTGATTATATATATATATATATATATATATATATATATATATATATATATATATATATATATATATATATATATATATATATATATATATATATATATATATATATATGTATATATATATATATATGTATATATATATATATATGTATATATATATATATATGTATATCAGTTATATACCTACCTACCTACCTACCTACATACATACATACATACATACATATATACATATGTATATATATATATATATAATAGGAAAAACATGTATATACACTTATACTTTATATACATTTATCTGTATATGTATTTATATATCCTCATGTATGAAAAGTAAAAGTAAGTCTTCATTTATATGCATACATATGTGCACTTATGAGCACTATATGGAAATGCTATTCTGCAAACGAAAGTCCCCATTCATGGAGATCAAGCAGTGTACGCACTTCTAGCATGATGGGATGCCATACCCAAGCAATTCTGAGTATGAGATCTTGGGTCCATGGTCAGGTAACTCCCCGGATTTCAACGCAATAGAGCATTGAAACTCATACATTAAAAAGCATTATTCTATGACTCAGTGATCATCGACTCATCTACCTATTGTTGTTGTTGTTGGCACTCCGTCGCTTACGACGTCGAGGGTTCCAGTTGATCCGATCAACGGAACAGCCTGCTCGTGAAATTAACGTGCAAGTGGCTGAGCACTCCACAGACACGTGTACCCTTAACGTAGTTCTCAGGGATATTCAGCGTGACACAGTGTGACAAGGCTGACCCTTTGAATTACAGGCACAACAGAAACAGGAAGTAAGAGTTAGAGAAAGTTGTGGTGGAAGAGTACAGCAGAGTTCGCCACCATCCCCTGCCGGAGCCTCGTGGAGCTTTAGGTGTCTTCGCTCAATAAACACTCACAACGCCCGGTCTGGGAATGGAAACCGCGATCCTATGACCACGAGTCCGCTGCCCTAACCATTGGGCCATTGCGCCTCCACATCTACCTATTATTATGGTATAAAAAGACACGCAAGAAACAAGGATCAAGAATAATTTCAATTTGACCTTTTGGATATACAATATCGATTTTCGCATGTACACCAACATACCCAAAACAAACATAACTCTAATATTAAGAAATAAAAGAAAATATATACAAAACACTCATATTCTCAGGTAAAACAAAAGCCTCTTTATGAAGTAGAAAACAATATGTTTAACCACTCCCTAAATAAGAATATTGCATCGCAAATCAATTAAAAGACACGTGCGCACGCAATTATATAAATATTGAAACAAAAACAGCCCATGAACTGATTAGCTAAACACAAGGCATATATCACAATTAAAGGGCAGACGGAGAATAGAGAATGTTATCTCCAATCCTAAATGCAGAGTAATCAATCATATGAATACAGAGATAAGGTTAATTTGCCACAAAATCTCTAGCAACAGTAAATTTTCAGTTAAATAAGTAACAAATCTTCAATAAATGCAATAGCATTAATACAGTCATTAGCGTACTTGCTAACATTAACAATAAAAATTTACCCAGTTCTATATTATAGCATTTAATCCCTCATTCTGGAAATCTTTACCGTTAAGTGGCATAGAATTCGCTAAGATATATCACAATATGGGTGACAATGATATAAATATCAATATGCAAGTTAGTGAAAGACTAATTTTTGATAAAAATTCTGCTTGGGTTTAGGAGAAAACTACGTTGATATCAGCACAGAGATTTTTGGCAGCGCAGAAATATGTAATTTTATGGTGTATATTCTTGATACACACACACACACACACACACACACACACACACACACACACACACACACACACACACACACACACACACACACACACATATATATATATATATATTTATATTATTAATAAAATTAATAAAATTATTAACAATATTCACAGGAAATCAATATTCAAATTTTTGAAAGATATGTTTTATATGACACAGTAATCATTTTGAATTATAATTAAATTAAAATTAAAGATATACAAAATATAAATGTATATAAAAATATATGCGTACATAAATTTATATAAAAATGTATGCGTAATTGAGTATAAGTATAATTCGATTAAAATATTATGAAAGTCTAAAACGCATCTTACGATCGTTTCACGGATATTATTGCCTTTATATTCTTGATACACTCAAAAAGAAAACTCATCTCTATAGTTAAATGCTTAACAGAGATACTTCGTTGGCTATATTCCAGCGCATCAACGAACATAGACATACTGAAAAAAGATCTGATTAATACCTTCAATAATTTCAGCCTAATAATAACTATTACTAATAAATTAGATATTGTAAATTTCTTAGATGTGACAGATTAACACAAAACAAAGAAAATCTAACGAAAATCTCGCATATATATTAACATACAATCCTGTTATCCATTAACACTTTTCATAAAAGCTGAATTAGAAAATTCTCTGATCTGTCATCGAATGATAACATTTTCACAATGTCTCCTTCTGCAACACAACTGTGTTGTAGACGTGAATCATTTGATTCACATCTTTTTTCTTAGACGTGAACGCTAGCGGAAATGAATATGTCTTAGCATTAAAAAGTAAATATTTCCGCATTAATCACCAGTACAGAAAATCATTCAACCCCAGCATGGCCACAGCTTTTGGGATGAAATACATAATAGAAAAAGACTGCGTTACAGCTGCACCACCAATATGAAAATCTTAATGCCAATTAATTCCCATAAAATAACCGACACTAAATGTATAAAAATGTATGCCTTCTTAATGCAGTACTTAGGCTATTATCAGCGGAACAGAAGTCACTTCCATTAAACCAAATCTAAACACCGTACGAAAACACTATACAAATATGGTGGAAGGTAAATTTCAACAGAGCTACTTCAATCATACATTTTCATACAGTTACATCTGGACCTTGAAAGAACGCAGGACGAAATTCAGCAGCAAGTCGGACGATCCTTGAAAGATATAAACTATGCACAAATGTTACATTTACAAAACGTTATAGACAGCTTATACTCTAGAAATGCAACAAATCTGCAATCTATCTAAATCCTAGCTCAAACGTTCTCAGCAAGTAACGCTATCTCGATGACAAATGTTTGCTGAAACTCTTTATCGGCATGGATGTGTCGTTAAGAAGTTTGATTCGCAGTCACATGGTTTCGGGTTCAGTCCCACTGTATGGCAGCTTGGGCAATTGTCTTCTACTACAGCCCCGGACGCGAATTTTTTCCCACGAGAGTTCCGGACCCCAGTTATGAACTCATTTGCATACAACCAATCAGAGCTCAACCATCAAACTAATTTATGAGTGCATAACTAGTGATGGGCGATAAGGTAAGGTCACTTATCGACAAGAAAAGGTCACTTATCAACGAGTGATGGGCGATAAGATAAGGAATGACCATGCTTATTTTCTCTTTTAAGTATTCTTGTTGTTCTTGTTCTTATCTCAACCATGGTTGCTCTGCGTAGTTACTTGTGTTGTTTACTTTCTAAAGCAGTAAGGGGAGAGAGTTGCTAGCACATCACCTTCTACCCACATTTTTCCCATCCACATCTTTACCATATGAGGCCCTAACAAAATCCGATTATAGGTATAGATACAAATCTATCTAATTACTTGTCTCCTTCTAAAACCAGGCATAACTTGGCGATCGGTCGACTTACAACACCGTTCTTCGTCTTGAGTTTACTTGGTAGAGCGTGTTTGTTAACTTGACAACAAGGTCAAGGTGAGCTCTGATTGGCTATATGCAAATGAGTTCATTACTAGGGTTCGGAACTCTCGTGGGAAAAAATCTCGCGCCCCAGATCGACCAATGCTTTGTGAGAAAATTTGGCGTGCGGAAACTGTATGGAAGCCTGCAGTATATACATGTATATATCATTTTATCTTTATATATATATCTTTTACTTTTATATATTTATCTTTTATCTTTTACTAGTTTCAGTCATTAGACTGTGGTTATTCTGGGGCAACTTTGCAGAAATCTTAGTTGAATTTTTTTAAAGCCTGGTACTTATTCTGTCAGACTCCTTAATCGAACCGCTAGTTTACGGGAACGTAAACACCAACACCGTTTGTCAACCAGTGGAGGGGGGAAACACAGACACAAACACACATACACATACACGCAAACACACACACACACACACATATATATATACATACGTCGGGCTTCTTTCAGTTTCCGTCTACCAAATCCATTCACAAGGCTTTGGTTGGCCCAAGACTATAGTAGAAAATCCTTTCCGAAGATGCTACGCAGTGGGACACTGAACCCGGAATCAATGTGACTTGGAAGCAAGCTTCTTATCACACAGCCATGCCGTGTGTGTGTGTACGTCCTACTGCTGCTCGACAACCAGTGCTGGTTTGTTTACGTTCCTGTAATTTAACTGTTCAGGAAAAGTGGCCGATTGTATAAGTACTCGACTTAAATATATTCTATATGGCCGCATTGGCCAGCACGGTCGCGCTCCGATGACTGAAATAAGTAAAAGATAAATATTGTCTCTTAAGCCTTTATACTTTTATTTTCTACTCTAAGCACAAGGCCCGAAATTTTTGGGGAGAGGCCAGTCGACCTTGGCGGAATGTGAACTCAGAACGTAAAGACAAACAAAATACCAATAAGCATTTTTCCTCGTTGTGCTAACGTTTCTGCCAGCTCGCTGCCTTATATACTTTATACTTTTATTGCTTACCGTTTTAACATTTTCACTTTGTAAATTAACCTTTTATTATGTCAGTTTATTTGGAAACTCTAACAACTCTAGTTTAATAAGTTCTTCAAGTTGATCATTTGTAACCAGTCCAAACTAAATAACGAAAACCCTTAAGAATCAATATTAATATATAATGAATTACGTCTCTTACCTTGATTTTATTCCCGATATCCAACACCGGAAGTTCAGATTACTGTTCAATAACTATTTATTACATCTGTCCTATATTTCTGGAAGAAATCTGCTGTGTTCAGACCTGGCTAAGGATAGGCTCTGCCAAGTTTTAAAATGTACAAGATAACGACGGATGCCACTACGATGCTCCTATGAGTTCATCAAGGAGTTGAAGGCTCAAGCCAAGCGATATATATATATATATATATATATATATATATATATATATATAAAATATATACATGAGCAATACTCTCTCTCACACACCACACACGCACGCACGTGCACGCACACACACTCACGCACTCATACATTCATATATATATATATTAATACTCGTTCACAATAACATTGATTGTTAGCCATTTATTAAACGCACCTTTCTATTAGAATTCTCTCATTTATCTTTCCTTTCTTTCTGTTAATAGCACCAAAGCGATTCATCTTACTTCTTTGAATAGAATTATATATCAAAGGTAGAGGACATCAATGAGTTAATCGTAGGTGTGAAACGGAAGACTTTGATATAATTAATTGGAGGAAAGAATAAAGCCGTGAATTCAATGCGGTAGGGCTTTAAATAAAATCTCCAGATAATCAAATGACAAAAGTTTCGTAACTCCATTCACTATTTTCATCTAAAATTCTTCTGGCAAACAATGTAAAAGACCTCTCTTTCTCTCTCTCTCTCTCTCTCTCTCTCTCTCTCTCTCTCTCTCTCTCTCTATATATATATATATATATATATATATATATATATATATATATATATATATATATATATATGTATATGTATATATATGTATATATATATATACACACACATTCATTCATATATTTTCCTGTCCGTCAGTCTTTCTGTCTGCCTAGCTGTGTGTCTATTGATTGACCGATATAATTATCCTGCTATCAGTCTCTTTAATTAACTATGGATGGATCAGCCCTTCTCTCCGCCTTTGACTCTGCCTGTCTGTTTATCTCTCTGTCTCTTTCTCCCCTTCCTTTTCTCTCTCTCTCTATATATCTACAGCGGGTAAAATTCCCGAGATCCATGGACGAGTTCTCTCCAGCGGTCTTTGTCTCTCATGATCGCTGCCAGGTCCTGTGTCTCCCAGAGACCACTGTCTGTCATTAGGACATCAACATATGTCATCCTCGGTCTCCCTCTTCTAGTGTGTCCATGTAGAGGCTCCTACAGGACCACTGTGTGCAGTATCAACTATGAATGACGGTGAGCATGTCCAGCTAACCTCAGTCTCCTTTGTTATTTCTGAGCCAACTATTGGGAGGCTCTCGTACAGCTCTGAGTTCTTCATCCTCAGTGTATACTGATTAATGTTCAGAGCCATCCTCAGCATTCTCGTGTAACATCCATCTATCATCTGAGTGAGTTTCTTGGTCAGTGTCCAAGTCTCAGACCCGTACAACAGCACAGAGTCCACTGCAGCAACGAAGAGACGGATCTTCAGGTCTTTACGAAGATCCGACTTCCATACAGATCTCAAACTGTGGCATGCCACCCAGGCTTTGCTCTTCCTCTCAACAACATCACCCTCTGTGTCTCAATCTTTGCTCCCAGATACAGGATGTCCTCAACCAACTCTAGTGGCTTCCCGCCTACGTCCATAATCTTCTCTGGTTTCTTAATGTTCTCTATCAGATACTCCGTCTTAATTTCATTCATTTTCAGTGCCACATATACATATGCACATGAGCATGTATATTTATATATATATATATACATATATGTATGTATAATCACGAGGGGATTCATAAATGATCGACGCATATCAAAGTGAAACACGCCAGAAGTTAGCCAGACACAATGACGCAAAACTGACAGTTAATCCATTATCAAAGCAATGAATGCATCAATAAATGGAAGTTCATTGTTGCTAGGTAATTCAAAACTTCAATTGTATTCCAAATTATTTAGCGATAAAAGAAACCTTAAGGGTGGCGTAAAAGCAATAAAAATAGACGAATGGGTTATTTGGCCTTGCTACAATTGTTTCGTTAAAAGTTTTTATTGTGATGCAAGCAAAGTACAGTCCGGTATGCCGTATGCACAACGTCCATAAAATTATGCAATACGTTATGCAGTTTATCAAACTCACCAAATAAATGAGAAGTGACACGTTGATTAACCAGCAGATTATCAACAAATGAAATTTCTAATCAGAATTATCAACATTTGAGAAATGTAAAAATGAGTGGAACTACGAACTGTCAAACAACGAGGGTAGTAGAAGGAGGTTGTAAATGAAAAAAAAAAAAAAAAAAAAATGTCCTTAAACTTAGCAACCTCGTTCATAATGAGAGAACATGTTTGTATGCTGGAGGTTAGCAAGTGCCAGTCATGACATTTGACACTCCTCCAGTTTCCGTCTTACAAATTCAATGTTAAGGCTGTTCTCAGCCTGAGGAGATACTTGCCTAAGGTACCATACAGAATTAAACCTAAGATCACAGAGGTGGAAGCAAGCTTTTTAACCTCACAGCCACTGAATATAGAATATCTTTGACACTATTAAGATCTGTTCAAAGAACAGCAGCTGACGCTGGACGAAAAGCGTTTTATGATCAATAAGAATTCTCCGAATAATAGTAATAAATTGTTGGTTACTATACCATCCCATTTTTTTCGTCCTTAACTGAGACTGAATTCATCAACGATTTAGCATGTTACTGCTATACCTGCTAATGTACTTCGCAACACCTACTCGATACGAGGATACAACAGCAATAATGACACTAGTAGTGACAATGATGATCATTATAATAATAATCCTTTATACTATAAATACAAGGCCTGAAGTTTTGAGGGGGAAGGGAGCTAGTCTATTACATCGACCCCAGTATACAGCTGCTACTTATTTCATCGACCCCAATGGACAGCAATGGACCATGATAAAACGATGGCAAGAAAAGCCCCTTCATGGCAAATACTGGACTAAACTAAATGCAAAATAAATAGACAGATAAAAACCCCACCAATGGTTGAGAAGCTCAGGACTCGAAGCAGAGACTGAAGGATATCTAATTGCAGCACAAGACCAAAGCCTCCCCACCAGAAATTACCAAAAACATATAATGAAAAGAAACATAACAAGCAACTGCAGAATATGTGGCGATGGACAAGAAACAATAAATCATATTATCTCTGGCTGCCCAGTCCTGGCTAAGAAGGAATATATTCACAGACACGACAGAGTTGGGACCTATATACACTGGAAGCTATGCCAACACTATGGAATAACAACAGAAAAAAGATGGTATAGGCACACGCCAGAAAAGGTCACAGAAAACGAGAAAGCAACCATACTCTGGGATATGCCAATACACACAGATAGAGAAATTAAGGCCAATAGGCCAGATATAGTTGTCAGAGATCATGAAGAAAAAAAGTGCTTTCTAATTGATGTATCAATACCAGCAGATGACAACGTTTCTCTAAGAGAAATGGAGAAACTTTCAAAATACAAAGACCTGGAAATAGAGGTAACTCGAATGTGGAATCTAAAAACAGAAACAATTCCTATCATAGTAGGTGCCTTAGGTATAATAAAAAAATATTCAGACAAATACATAACTAAAACACCAGGACCTACAAGTATATATAACATACAGAAAAGTGCATTACTGGGCACTGCACACATCCTACGCAAAACACTTTCAATACAGTAACCATAAGAGCATCACAGCAAACCACAGCACATACCCAAGGCACACAGAACTGCGCTCGGTAGGGAAGTAAAAGCACGCTATAAAAATAAAACTACTGAATAATAATAATACTGGATATATTGGTGTGAATAGTTGTAATGGTTATGGTAATAATTACAACTGAAGTAAAAGTAACAACAATATTAAACAATATAATAATTTTAGTGTACATGGGGGACTAAGCGACGTCTATAACTCTAGTACAAATTTTGGCAATGTAAGTGGTATCGGTGGAGTGACTAACGCTTATAACAGTGCTACTGATTATGATTATGTACTGCATAATGCTATAAGAACTCTTATAATGCTTGAAGAATGCTGAGCGCCCTGTTTCATTCAGGACCGCCTTTGCTATTATTCGTAACCAGCGTTACTGAGTTCAGGAAAATCGTCTGTACATCGATATTTAAGCTTTTCCAAATCAGCGCAGCCATTCCATCATCCGATTCTGATCGACCATAAAATGATTTCACCTCAAAACCGTCGAAGACAGGTGAGAGTATGTGCGTCTTGGAAATCCCAGTTACATTGATGACTACCACATCTATATTTAGTTACTCGAGATTGTTGAGAAGGTAGCCTAGCTCTAAAACCGACTCTAGACCTGCGTATTTACGTAATCCGTCTCTGAGTACGGCCATGGTGGTCGGAGAAAGAAAAGTGACAGAGATTTATTTTGATCGTTGGGAAAGACGGAGAAGCTGGAAGTCTTGGTAGGATTGGGTTCTTAAAAGTTCTCTAGGAATCATTTATTTACTAAAAGTTTGAACATTCTTAGTTCATGCTGGAATTTACCTTTTAACTTATTGCAAATGTTCGAATTGGTTTTTAGTAAAATCAGTCTGGTGGAGCTTTTTGGATGTGCTAACGAAGGCCTCCCATTTCTGGTTGTATTTCTTTGTTTGTGCACCTCATTAACCCTTACCACCATCACTGCCGCCGCCACAGCTGGTTTTCTCCTTGATTTTGAAATACCACCATTGTTACCATTGCCACCATCACCACCGCCTCCATTACCACTATCAACACTGTCACCATTACTACAACCTCTAATACATCTAGAATACTCTACAAATAAGTTCCTACATCACCACCGTCTCTTACATCACAACCACAAAGTCTAGCTCTACTGTCACTAGACTCACAACAACCATCATCATTAGTATTCAAACATAAAAACCAACACCACCTCCACCACTAACACCAACACCACCTCAGCCATACACCCACCATTACCACTATCCCGACCACAACCACTACAGCAGCTACCACTATTACCTCCATCATTATTGTCACTTCCGTTTCTAAAACCACCACCATTACTACCAGTACAATCATAGAAAAAAAAATGGGATTGTCACAGCTAGAAAGCTTTCCATTGTATGCCTACTTAATCACAGAAGACCTGGGGTTAAATAACAACAATAATAATGATTTCTTATATTGAGTTAATAAATCCATATTGCTATTGTTGTTGATAAGGAATCAATATAGCTTAACACCAAACAAATAATCAAAGACATTCTAACTATGAACATCTTGTCTTTCGGATTTAGTATATTTATAAATATAACGTATAATGTGTCTCTCCCTTTTCAAAACGATTGGAAGGGTGTAATTTGAATGAAATTTTCTTGCGATTTCTAGCAGATCAAGTCGCCATATAGCAGCAGTCTTTTTTTTTTAGCCCTAGATTGAACTCGAAATAGCAGATGCCCATGATCAAAAGCATTCTAAACTTATTTTCCGACAGCCTAAAAAAAAGCCGCATCCCCCCGCCATATTCCTGTGTTAAGAAAATAAGAGCAAATTGAATAATGTAGTCATAAATCGATTAAGGCAGTTCTTCATGTTTTTCAATCTACAGACAAATAGGTAAAATCGACATGTTTGTATGTCGCCTACGTAGGTTTATATATATATTACATCATGTCTTGATACTGTGTAGACTGGGTTTCTCATTGACAGGCCGCTGATATTAAATATAGTGTTAAACAATAATGGTATACAAATTAGTAGCTCCAATTCTCCGTAGTTACTAGATTTGATGTGTATATAAACAGAATGGCTACTCATTTCTATGCGCTTGGTCAATTGTTGCAGGAATTTCTGATGAGACCCTCCACCAATAAGAGTCGAAAATCGATTAAAGTTGTTCATACTCATGTTTTTCAATCTCCCGAGAAATAGTTAAAAATTGACATGCATGTCTACTACGTAGAGATACATACATTATGTGAAAATTTTTGAGGTGGTCATAGATAAAACGCCTTTTCTCAAAAGTATGCTTGATCATGGCACTAGTTTGTCAGAATCGGTAGAGAGTCATGCAAAATGTGTTGTGGTATTTATCAAGTTGAGTACAAAGTAAGCAACATTTTGAACCATGAAGAATTTGTACCGGATTGTTGCAGAGCTTTGAATTTTTTTTAAACATCTTTTTGCAATTGTCTGATAATACATAAACTTGCCCAAATGCATCGATAAATTAACATTGATATTTTTCTCACAGTTGTTACAATCATCTGAAATGGAACTGTCAAATCGTGATATTCGAACAATTTTGCTATTCAACTTCAAAAAAGGACGTAAAGCAGCTGAAACTGCTCGTGATATCAACGAAACGTTTGGTGAGGAAATGACCAGCGAGTGGTCAGCTCTAAAATGGTTTAAACGATTTCGCAGTGGAGACCTGAGCTTTGAAGATCGTGAGCGTAGTGGACGCCCATCTATCATCGATGACGGTCAAAGAAAGATCCACGTAAAACCATTCGAGAACTGGCAAAAAAAGTAAGCCAGAAAACTGCCTGCAACCATTTGTATGCGATCGGAAAATCAAAAATGCTCACAAATGGGTACCTCACGAGTTGAATGAAAATCAGAAAATGCACAGATATGAAATTTGCTTGTCGCTTTTTCTCTGTAACCAGACCGATCCATTTCTCGACCGTATTGTAACTTGCGATGAAAAGCGGATTCTGTACAATAATGAAAATACGTTCTTCGCAGTGGTTGGACCAAAATGAAGCACCGAAAACCTTCCCTAAACCCGAGCTCTTCAAAAAGAAGATTATGGCGACTGTTTGGTGGTGGATTGCTGGACTCATCCACTATAACTTCTTAAAACCCGGAAAAAACATTATTGCAGAAACATATTGCTATGAAATTGCCAAAAATGAACGAAAAACTATTACTGCTGCGTTCCAGACTGGTCAACAGATGAGGTCCAATCATTCTTCATGACAATGCTCGACCACACGTTTCACTAATGACGCTCCAGAAGCTGAGGGAACTTGGCTACGAAGTTCTTCCCCAGACCTTTCTCCAACCGACTACCACTTTTTCAAGCACTTTGATGGTTTTCTGCGAGAGGAGTTAAAAAATCAAACCGTTGCTGAAAGTGCGTTCAAAGAGTTCCAGAATTCCAGATTTCTATGTTACCGGAATAAACAAACTCGTAACTCGTTGGCAAAAATGTGTTGATTGTAATGGTACTTAATTTGATGAATAAAATTTTTTGCATTATTGAAATATATTGTGATGAATTTCCTGTTTCAAAACGTTGCTTACTTTTTACTCAGCCTGATAGTAACAACCCTTTATACTCTGAGTTTTAATTTCGTCGAAGACAACTTTTCCTTTCAAACTTCCGAGGTCGTTAAAATAGAGTAGAAGAATGTACTGGTTCAGAATGGGATCAGTTTAATAAACCTGTAAACATTCTTGATTTAAATGGATTAGAATAGAAGAAAAAGACTAAAGCTGTTCTAATGAACACCAACGGCGACGACGACAGCCTGTCATCGAGTTTTCAGTTTCCTTAAAAACAAAAAAAAGTAGCAAAAGCAATCAATGTTTCTAAAGGTCATGATGCAACACCGGTAGCAAAGTACAAGTTCCTTATCGATAACTCCTTACCACTCA
Source organism: Octopus bimaculoides (assembly GCF_046866305.1). Lineage (NCBI taxonomy): Eukaryota > Metazoa > Mollusca > Cephalopoda > Octopoda > Octopodidae > Octopus > Octopus bimaculoides. Next base: position 84,399,073 of record NC_142931.1, on the reverse strand, counting down.
GCTATTGCATACGTCACTAGTATGGATAACAAGTATGGACAGGTTATGTAACCATAACAGAAAACATTAATCAGTTTATCACTTTGGCAAGGAAGGTGATTGTTGTTACTGACCTATCTGTTGGCTTTAGAAATTAGACATGTTTTATTGTAATCAAAGTATTGACATATTCAAGACAATCAAGGTTATCTGCTGACACCCTCCATTCACTTCTATAATCTCAAGCTACATTGTTAATCTCTATATTATTCATGTAATAAGCAGGTAAGCAGGTCCGGATTAAGCCCAACTGATGCCCTAGGAACAGTCAAACAATGGTTTTTCACTCGAGCTTTCCATTGTCTGATTACCAAGACATTCAAGCATAATAAATCACGTATGAGAAATAAGAGATTAAAATTTTATTTCCCTTCCAGGTCAAACCCCTCAGGCCAGACAGAACAACTATGTTAGTTATAAAAGTACGAAATTACAAAAAAAGAAAAAAAAAAGAGTTAATTTGCTCATAAGAATCGGCTTCAGTAATGAACTGGTACCTTATCTAATGACATACAGAGGGATGTATGATTATATTGACGCGAGATTTGAACTCAAAACGTGGAGAGCTAGAAGGAATATCGCAAACTATTTTACCCAATCCTTTTACAACTCTAATAATTACATATAACTAGGGCAGCAGGAAATTTTCAATACTATTATGATTTGTTATTCAGCTGGTAAATTATAACAATGAATCTCTCTCTCTCTCTCTCTCTCTCTCTCTCTCTCTCTCTCTCTCTCTCTCTCTCTCTCTCTCTCTCTCTCTCTCTCTCTTTCTATCTCTTTCTCTCTCTCGCTCTTTCTCTCTCTCTCTTTCTCTCTCTCTCTCTCTCTCTCTCTCTCTCTCTCTCTATATATATATATATATGTGTGTATCTATCTATCTATCTATCTATCTATCTATCTATCTATCTATCTATCTATCTATCTATCTATCTGTCAAGTTAATGTACTGTAATCGCGGGACATCAACCGCATTTCTTCCTTCTTTTGTTTGTTTGTTTGTTTTTCTAAGACCCTGGCCTTTTTGGTTTCATTAGCAAGTGTTTTCTGGAGCTCTACCACTTTAAATAACTCATGTAGCAAACTCTGATATTATATATATATATATATATATATATATATATATATAAATTTAAATAACAAGGGTGACATTTTTAAATAATAAGGGTGAAAAATTGAATATTAATATGATTAATATCAATTTAAAACCAGTGGCCTAGCATATTGAAAAAAATTTGAAGATTCAGAAAAATTATATTACATACATATAAGAGGGATGACCACTAAGTGGAATCCATTTTGCTAGAAGTAGACCACCTATGATCTGACCACTAAGAAAAGATTGTTCTCAAGAAAATTCAACAAACACCAGAACGTAAGCGAGCAAGACAAATAAAGAGATATAAAATATAAAGATTAATCATAGACCGGTTTCGTTGTCACCACTTACGTAATTGCCCGCAACTCTTCAGTATGATCGTCTTGGCAATATAATACGCAGAATTATACACGAGACGTCCACATGAGATTGAACATGTATATAGTTGTACCAATTACATTTGGGGTTATATTTCAAGTCTTCGTTCTGGCGCGCCAAATACCGGAAATAATTCTGCAGAAAATAATTCTCAGCGGTGAATTATGCCGGTTAAAGAACATGGTTATTTAAATTTAAATAATAAGGGTGAAAAATTGAATATTAATATAATTAATATCAATTTAAAACCAGTGGGCTAACATATTGAAAAAATCTGAAGATTCAGAAAAATTATATTACATACATATGTTAAATTATATTACAATATATGTTAAACTGTCGTATTTCCAAATTTGGCCAATTGCTTTTCTTTCAATATTTATTTTATCTTGCAATAACCGGTTCTTTTAGTTAAACTATCGTATCTCCAGCTGCTTCACATGCCAAGATATCAAAAATTGTCAAAGTGTAGTACAGCAGATTTACTATGGAATGGGGGAAGCTATTTTTTCGTTTTCTGAAAAAGCAACGCTTTGGACTTACGACACTTTTGCATAATAGCAACGATATATATTCTCTACTTCATGTATTGAGTTCATTTTATTCCATTTGTAAAATCATATATACATTCACACACATACACTCACATATCTATATACGCTTATATTTAGATTAATGACAACCTGACTGTTTGATACTCGATGAATCAATTAACAGGTCTATGAATCAATAAACCAGTAACGTCCGTCTGTCTGCCTACTTTAATATATATATATATATATATATATATATATATGTGTGTGTTACATATAGATATAATATAATATAAAATTATATATATACAGGGTGCGGTGAATATATTGTTGTCTAAATTACGCAAAAATGAAAATAACACTGACATATCCTTTTAACAGATGTATTTACTAAAATTACATAAAAATATCTTGAAATGCTAAAGAGTAAATTTATTCAATAAAATCACCATTGGCTTCAACCAGACGACTTCGGAATCTCCTGTAACTCTTCTGGACGGTCTCGTTGTTTAAGCTGGTGAATACTGCCATAATCTTTGCCTTCGGTTCATCTTAGGTGTTACAAAGAGTTTTGTTGGTCTCTCGCTCAACTGCGCCCTACTCATGATAATCAAGGGGGTTGCAATTTGGGGAGTTAGGTGGCCAGATGTTAGGGATGATGTGGTCACAGAAATTGTCTGACAGCCATGACTGGGTTCTCCTGCTTGTGTGGCATGGTGTAGAGTCCTGTTACCAGACATAGGGTCTTCCAGCAGCCACCCTCTTCACCCAGGACAGCACTACATCTTCCAGGAACTTGATGTAGGTCTCCCCATTGAGTCTGAGACTGTGTGAGAAGGTGAATGGAGGAATAACGTAGCCATTACTAGTAATCACCTCAGACAACATGATGCTGACTGGATGTTTGATTTTTATCACTCTCGGTACATGTCCTCAGATTGCACTGCTCTCATATTGACACCCAAACACTCTGAAATGTTCGTACTGGAGTTTCCGGCGCGAATGCCAAACAATACAGCATGTCGTTTCCAAATTTCTGGCAGAGTGAATTGCGTCATGGTGCTGTTTTTCTCATAGACGGTGCCTACTATACTGTGCAGTTGACAAACTCAAAAACAAACAATGCGCATGCGTGAAATAAGAAATATAAAATGGCAGCCATTTACCCATCGCACCCTGTGTGTGTGTGCGTGTGTGTGCGTGTGTGTGTGTGTGTATGTATTTGTGTATGGTGTGTGTCGTGTGTATGTGTGTATGTACGTGCGTGCAGGACTATGTTGGTGTACGTGTCTGTTCATATGTCTCTCCCTGTGTATGTACCATCACTGCCCGGTAACAATGTTCGCTCTATGAATCAATGATTTTTAGGTTAAAACATCCATTCAGCAAGTAAATAGACTAAAAAATCAATAACAGTGTACTATATTGATTATAGAACGTTGGTGAAGGAATAATTGTGGATTACGTCAATCAATTGCTCAAGGTCAGAATCGGAATATGGAATGTAGCCGCAATGGATCGAATCGCAAAGTCTTCTTTATCTATGGCAGTTGTCTCTTCTCATTGGATTACAATTCTGGAATGATCTTTATTTATTGATCTGCATATAATGCATATATATATGTGTGTGTATGTATATATGTATGTATATGTATATAGGTATGTATATGTATATATATATATATGTGTATGTATATAGATATACATAGTTTATATATATATATATATATATATATATATATATATATATATATATATATATATATATATATATATATATATATATATATATATATATATATTTATATATATATATATATAAACTTACTTGGAAATAGATGTGTGGCGTTCAATCATATAATAATATAATATATACATACATATATGTACATACATGCATAAGTATGCATATATATATATGCATATATGGGTACAGGATGTCACAAAACGTAAACAACATGAAATACGAAGACAAACAGGTATGCGAACAACGAGAGAAATAAATGGAAAACAATACAAGTAACATAAAGAATCAGTTGTAGATAAACAACCGACAACTGATGAAGGATCGTTCTTTATGTTACTTGTCTTGCTTTCCATTTGTTTCTCTCGTTGTTCGCATACATTTTTGTCTTCGTATTTCATGTTGTTTACGTTTTCTGACGTCCTGTACCCATATATGCATATATATGTACGAACATATATGTATGTATAAATGCATATATATATATATATATATATATATATATATATATATACATACTCTCTGTACTCTTTTACTTGTTTCAGTCATTTGTCTGCGGCCATGCTGGAGAACCACACATATATATATATTATTTGGATTATTATAATGCACACACACACACACACACACACACACACACACACACACACACACACACATACATATATATATATATATATATGTATACACACACACACACATATATTATTTGGTAATGCTTCAAGAAGTAGAAAATAACTCGATCAGCTAAGCGAGAAAAGATAATCTTAAATCGAAAACCCCATACCTTGCAAATAGCTACCTAGGGATTCCTAGTCGAAATAATAATTAATTCTGTTATTTATCAAGCTGAAAGTAAGACCGTTTTGTCAGTTGCTTATTGAACAAATAACGTTTAAACAAGTGATGCTTTCAGCTTGATAAATGTCAGAATAAATTATTATTTCGACCAGGAAACCCTGGGCAGCTATTTGAAAGATTGGTGGTCTTTGATTTAAGATTATATATATATATATATATATATATATATATATATATATATATATATATATATATATATATATATATATATATATATATATATATATATATATATATATATATAGGGAGAATTCACAAAAAAAACCAACAAAAGACAAAGACAGGTGGTATAGACAACAAACAGATGTATTAGTATAACGCTCGGGAAGTGAAAAAGTCTTTAACGTTTCGAGCCTACGCGTTCCACAGAAAGAAACAAGGAGAGAAGAAAAGAATGTGTAGTGGCTAGCGAAAAGCTAGGTCAGTTCCTCCTTAACTTTTTGCGAACTCTTAAATATATTTCCTGGGTATATATATACATATTTTACCAAATCCTTATTATTATTATTATCAAAGAATGTATATATGTATTTTGATACTTAAACTGTTTCTAACATTTTCTATTATTATCAAAGAATATGTATATGTATTTTTCCATATATGTATTTTCATACTTACACTGTTTTTAACATTTTCGTCTTATTATCAGAGAATGTATATATGTATTTCAATACCTTTGTGATAATCAGTATGTAACACTACAAAGCTCATACAAAGCTTTATACTTTAAATATATTCCTCTTATTATCATCAAAGAATGTATATATGTATTTTAATACTCAAACTGTTTTTTAACATTTTCTATTATTCTCAAAGACCTAATACTACAAAGCTTTATATTTTACTTTTGACAATCTTTTTCTAAAAAAGTGAAACCGGTTAAGTGAATAAATATCTTTAAAATTGCATTTTCAAACCTTCTTTCATATATATATAATAATAATAATAATAATAATAATAATAATAATAATAATAATAATAATAATTATTATTATTATTATTATTATCATCAGCATCATCATCATCATCATTATTATTATTATTATTATTATTATTATTGTTATTATTATTATTATATATGGTTTTTTAATAAATTTGTAATAACTTATCTTTCATATACAGTCTATTAAAACAATATCCCCTTAGTGATATCACTTTAACCTAAAATACTAATATATATATATATATATAAATTCATCCACAGTTTTATTATATATTGCGTAATTTAACATAGCTTAACTTAATTTTATGATATAATAGCGTCAAGCCCCTATATTTATTTGTATATTGACTTTTACTATCCTACTTACTAATAGTTAACCTTGGATTATTTGTTTTTTATTTCTATACATTTATATATTTTTGCCTACTTTGTTATTTTATGTTATCGGTTATCCATTAACCAACCATAACAAAGTCATGGCCTTTCTAAACAATAGATGACCAATTAGATTACAGGACTGACCGTAACTCCCTCCCCACTTCCTGCATGAAAAATAATAAAGCATCTTGATTAATACCCGGAAATTTATTACTTTTAGTACCGACTAATATCACAGGTATAAATATAAACTCTAACCCACTTATTGTGGACCTTTATCTCAAGCCCTCGATAGAAAACATATCGCATATTTATCTATCTATCTATCTATCTATCTATCTATCTATCTATCTATATAAGTTTGTGTGTAATTATTATAATTATATTAAAAGAAAAATGCAAACTACTACAGTAATCCTCCCTTCTCAACACATGAAATATGTATGTACATATGGGTATGTTTGTACGTAAATATATATATAAGGATTTACTTTTCGTAATGAGTTAAAAAACCAAGGCTGTGTACATTATAGAACATTTATAAAAAGAAGGTCTTACAACTGTTTCCAGGATATTTATTACATCCCTTCATCGGAGACAGTGTGAGAGGATGGTTAAGCAATAGTTAGTTTAAATAAGATAGGAAATAGAGAGTGAATGTAGGGATATTGTATTACAATATCCCTACATTCACTCTCTATTTCCTATATATGTATGCACGCATGCATGTATGTATCCATGTATGCATGTATGTATGTATATATATATATATATATATATATATATATATATATATATATATATATATATATATATATATATATATATATATTTCAAAAATTTAACGAAACACAACAAACGGAAATAGAAAAGCATAACAAACAGAAATTCGTACCTTATTTCTCATCAGTCAACGCCCCCCCCCCTCCAGGAAATCATTACAATTTCACGCCTTTAAGGTTGATACTGTTCGCTCTTGGTGGCACCAGTGGCAGAAAGCCAGTGGGAATAGCTAACGAATGTGCAGGAGAATGACGAAAACAAAAATGACAAAATAAAACATACATATACAAAAAACAAAAAAAACATGCGGCCGCAAGACAGGCTGACATGGGGTTACGCAAAGGGAAATGCCCTGTAGGACTGGAGACAAGAGAAGGATAGATAGAAAATCAAAACGAAGGAAGAAGTAAAGTATCAGAGTGGGAAAGAGAGAGAAAGAGAGTGAGAGGGAGGCAAAAGAGAGGCAAAGAAAGAGAAACAGAAATAGATGTCACACAAAAAAATATTCAAAGAATATTATACAAATGAGTAAAAAAACCAGTAGTGAGTAGCGTTACACACACACACACAAACACACACACAAACACACACACACACACACACACACACACACACACACACACACACACACACACACACACACACACACACACACACGCGCACAAATATATATATATAACTTAGATAACTGAGATATGTTTCGACCAAAGTTTGGTCAGGCCATGTCTAACTTAATGGCACCACCTGATAGGATTTGTTAAATCTTTTTTAAGTAAAGTTTTGTGGTATGATGGTCAATTCGAGTAGGGAGTTCTTGTTGAGTGAGTTGTATTCAGGTATAGGTGGCTTATCTGGTATTCCTCGGAGAAATTTGTCCAGATTTGTTTAAAGGTGATGGGATCCTTTTTCCTCTTTGATCTGTTTCGGAATAATGTTAAATAGGGCAGAGCCTTTTGAGGAAAAGAAATTGTGTTGCAGTGTATTTATGTGTTGTGATACTGAATTGGGTAGAGAACGTATGGCCCGTGGTCCTAGCCTTGGATGAATTTTGAACCTAATGTTGAGGTCACTGGAGAGAATAGAGTTTCAATATATATATATATATAAATGTATAGATATACATACACACGCATGTATATATAGTCTATATATATACATATATATGTATGTATATATATATATATATATATATATATATATATATATATATATATATATATATATATATATATATATATATATATATATATATATATATATATACGTATGTATGTGTATATATACACATATAAATGTATAGATATACATACATGCAAATATTTACATATAAGGGTAATATATATATATATATATATATATATATATATATATATATATATATATATATATATATATATATATATATTTGTGTGTTATATATAATTTTATCAGTCACGCTATATCAACCAGACTATCCGATGTTGTTGTACACCTCACATCACAAAGCGCTTATGCTTTCTTTCTTGTACCCTTCTTTTCCATCTTCGCCCAAATCGTTTAACTAAATCGTCTTTTAATTGTCGTGTACATAGAGTGTATATAACACACGAAACTATCGACCTTTGAGTCACAATGTTGCTTCTACTAATGTTGCTTCTACTAATGTTGCTTCTACCACCACTGCCGACCCACCAACAACAGGGTGTTACGGTTCAAGGTCTAGACACCCAATGATCATTGGATGACGTCTGACGCTATCAAACACACACACACACGCAAAATTCTTAAGTGCTAAGCTTACTTTCTCTCCCTTGGTGACCTGTGCCCCATCTCACAGTTCCTCACGATCTCTCTCTCTCCCTCTCTCTCTCTCATATACAGCGATTGTTATCAGTTTTATTCATTATCATTTATTTAATATTGATCATTACAATTGTTTTTTTTTTATTATGCGAAATCCTAATCTCGAATTAGGCACAAGTCATCGATTTATCTATTAAATGGATGTGGAAGGAACGGGCAGCTGTATTATATCGCGTTAAAGATGATGATGATGATGTTGTTGCTCACTGTTCCTTAATATTTAGGCACTTGTTTGTTCAGTGTGTCGCTCTTTCTTCATGATTCCATCTTTTGTCGTAGTGTTATTTTGACAAAGTTTTGAATAATTTAATAACAGCGACCGAAAAAGTGGAAGAATTTCTCACGATCGCATCTTAAAGCGCCACAGCATCTTTGCAGGAAACTACATCGGTTGCCAGCTGGTCTGCATTCAAAGAAACCTCGTTTCCCATCTGGGTAACCGTAAAAAGATGTGGTACTGTAGTAGTCGAAATCCCTCCTGTTCATAGCGTCAGCTGCTGAACTGATGACCGACCGTGGAGTTTGTTGCTCCCTAGTAAACAGAATGTATAAGAGTATTAGTTTTATACACACATACATACATACATACATACATACATGCATACATACATACATACATACATACATACATACATACATACATACATACGTGTCTATATATGTAACTATATGCATGAAAAGACATACATAAAACATACAAATCTGTTCATACATACATACATTCATACATAAAAACAAAAATACCCTGTTGTTGATGTTGAAATTCCAATGAAGAAACCTTGGATCTCGGTTAGAAACTGGTTCTATCTCAATTGGCAAGAAATCTTGAAATAAACTGAATAATAACATACATACATACAAGTTCAGGTTTTTACCTGTAATTATTGGGATCCCAGGATATGTAACACTGCCAAAATACTAGTCTTGAAAAATTAAGCTCCTGAAAACCAGAAAGGGAAAAATAATTCGAAGATTACAAATCGAATCCATCATTGAAACTGTAAAAATCTGTAAAACTTTCCAGAAGTTTATCCTTTAAATATATATGAGCATGTCTAAATATGCAACTATATGCATGAGGAAAACGGCTCCATCGTTGCAATTTATGTAGCAGTAACAATACTATAGAGTTAAATTTACTATAGGCTTGCATATTTACATTGGTCGCTGACAGCGTGTGTGCTTGCAGATCGTACATATGTTTTCCTTGGGGTTTATTAAAATTCTTCTTGGCAGAATTCAAACTTATCACAAACAGCGTGGTATGGTCTCTTTGTCTGAATATAGATAATCCAGAGATTTGTAAATAAGTGTGGGTCTATGAGTGCATATATGACAGTGGATATTTGCATGGGTGTGAGTGTGTGCAGTTATTTTGTAGGTATGAGCATATGAGTATGAGCGTCTGTTTGCATTGATATAATGAATGCACTAATCGACGTTTTTTATGCATGTAAATATATGTGTATGCTGTATACACATGCATTGGGGAGTGGGTGTATTTTTCTTTTTGTTGAATCAAATAGAGATATAAATGTATCTATGTATGAATAGCTAACAGGTTGAGAGAACGGATTAATGGATACTCTGAGAGTTATTTAGGTCTTTTGCAGAATTCAAGCCTGTTCACTACAGAATAACAAGGGGTGGGGGTATTAGTCAAGAAAGTCTATTGATTTTTAATATATGAGTGCGTTAATGTACGTTAATGTTTGTGTGTGTGTGCGTGTGGCATGCAGGTGTATGTGTGCATTGATGGACAGATATATTTACATATATATATATATTATGATGTATGTACGTAGGTTTTTGTCAGTATGTGTGTATGCATGTATGTATGTCATTGTTCAGTTTTATTTCAAGATTCCTTGCCAATAGAGAAAGAGCCAGTTTCTAACCTGAATCCAAGGTTCCTTCATTGGAATTTCAACACCAACAGCAAGGTATTTTTTTGTATGTATGTTATCAATCAGTTTCATTTCTGTATTTCTTGTCCATAGAGAAAGAGCCGGACTCTAACATAGATTCAAGGCTCCTTCATTGGAACTTTTATCAACATCATCTAGGTATTTGTGCATATGTGTGTGTGTGCAGTATTTGGTGTTAGTGTATGCGCAGATTTGTATGTTTGTTTTATGGATGCGTTTTTATGTCTAGATGCATGCATATGTATTTATGTGTTAAATTTTTGGAAAGTTTTACATATCTTTACAGTTCCACTGATGGCTTAAATCTGTAGTCTTCTAACCAGCCTTTTTCTTTCAGGTTTTGAGAACCCTAATTTTTCCAGGTTTTTGTTGAGGCAGTTCGTTACATATCCCAATGCCCCAACAATCACGGGTATGAATCTGAACTTGTAGTCTGGGTGGAGTATCTGTAAATTTCTCAGTAGCTTGGTGTAGTTGTTCTCTTTTTCTCTAATCTTTAGTGGGATGTTGACATCCGCAGGACAGCTGATTTCTACTACTGTACAGAGTTTCTCTTCTCTGTCCCAGATTACTATATCCAGTCTATTATGTCTGCACTTTATTGAGGTTTTTATTGGGACATTCCACCAATACATGTATGTATGTATGTATGTATGTATGTATGTATGTATGTATGTATGTATGCATTCTCATGCATACGGCCGCAGTGAAATAACTGCAACAAGTAAAAGAATAAAAGAATATATATATTCTTTTATTCTTTTACTTGTTGCAGTCATTTCACTGCGGCCGTATGCATGAGAATGCATACATAAAGCAAAACATACAAATCTGCACACATACATACATACATACATACAGACTCCCCTCCTCTCCTCTCTTCACTCCTACCCACATCCTCCCTTCATCGTTACCCCTTCCATCCACACCCCACCCCTACACATCCCAAAACCTCACCCCACACATCCCACTCCCACATGCCCCACCCCTCATCCTCACCCTCACATCCCCACTCACCACCCTCGCAACCCCACACTCTAACACCGTCACAATACACCACGACACCACGACACCACATACCACCACACCACATCACACCACCCCGCACACACTAGCACTGACCACTTCCCAGCACCTACACCATCATCCACACATCCACACATTACACACGCACACACACACACGCACAAATCCACACGTCAAAGTCACCAGCCCCTATCCACACTTACACACTCTCACATACACACGCACGCGCACCTTTGTTTTGGGATCACTAATACTTTACTATCTCCCCTTCTTCTTAGCTCTCCTGTCTAACTACCTCTGTCCAGCCAGCCGCCATGATTGACCGCTAGCTCCAAAAGGTTTTTATTCTCTCTCTGTTTATTTCTTCGTGTTCCTTTCTGTTGAAGAGCGTAGGCTCAAAACGTAAAAGACTTTCTCACCTTACAGAGCGTTAAACGAATACCCCTGTTTATTGATTATACACCTGTCTTCGTCTTTTGTTTTTCTGTAAATTTCAACTATGTGTGTGTGTGTGTGTGTGTTTGTGAATATAAACATACATTTAAAAATCACTTTTCTGCTTTAGACAACAAGCTTGGTCCGAAACAATGAGCCAAATATGCAAACACGCAGTCCATAGCAGTTGCCAAGCGCGCTAGAAATAATAGCCGAAATTTACCTCGAATCGAATCTAACAGTCTTTTCGAAAATATTTCATTGGATTATGTAGCACAATGCACTAAATAAAATACATCTAAGTTTTGATCATAGGTCTGCTCAATCAGCATTGACTGAGGATGCGGTGCTAAATATCATCATCATCATCATCATCATCAACAAAAACAACAACAACAACAACAAGCTCTTACATGTTATTCTCCGATGCAGCAAAAGTGTTCTGCTTGCCTTTCATCTGGGACGGCACTGCACTGACTCCACTATCTGCATAAGAGAGTGAGAAAGAGAGAGAAAAGCAGTTGGTTTTAGTGGTTGTTTTGATATAAATTGACTTGCTTAGATGGGAGTATGTCTTTTACATGTCTTTTACGTTCACACAAAGTACCTTACCAACAGCCATATCAGCAGTTCAGGTCAAATAAGTTTAACGAGATGTGTTCAAAAAGTATCCTACTTTATTTCCCCCGCCAAAACTAATACCACACGGGCAAAGTCTTTCGGGTTAATGGTGACGCTACCCTTCCTGCGCCTGCTCGAAAATTTTCGTGCCAGTAGGCTTCATCAGTTCCTATGTTATGCGTAGAGCACAGGTATGTAGTATGTGCTCGTTGGGTTTTCGTTTTCATCGACGAGAGACGTTGCATCAAGTTTTGCCAAAAGCTTGGTGATACTCAAACTCAAACCATTCAGAAAATTCAGTCTTCGGCGATGAGGCCATGGGCGAAACTCTGATCTAGGACTCGTACAACCGCTTCAAACATGGCCCGTATCTCAGTGAAGAGTGAGGCACGCTCATGCAGGCCATTCGCAAACCGAAACGAGGAGACGTTTGAGAAGGTTCGGCGAATAGTCATAGAAGATCGCTGTGTAACAATCTAGGAAATTGCTCACGAAATGGGAATAAGCAGAGGAACAGTGTTTTCCATTCTAACAGAGGATTTGTGCATGCGGAGTGTAGGTGAAATTCGCCTATAATGTACTGGTGGAGCAGCACAAGCAACTTCGCATGTAAATCATTCAGGATATTTTGGACTGTGCAAACCACGACTCAAGCTTCATGAAGAACATCATCACTGTTGATAAGATATGTGTTTATGGTTACGACCTCTGAAAGCGAAAATCCGACGAGCGCGCACTACACGTTTGTACTTTAGGCATAACAGCACGAAAATTTTCCTGCATGCGCAGGAAGGGTAGCATCAACTCCTTTTCAAAGGATTTTACCCACGCGGCATTAGTTTTGGCGGGAAGAAATAAGTCGGATACGTTTTGAGCTCACCTCGTATCATGAGCCAAAGAAGGAGCTTTTTCGTGATCTTTTGAACAGCTAGAACCAGTAGCGAAATAGCTTTCGAATAAAACCCCATTTTCCCATTCTTTTATTCTTTTACTTGTTTCAGTCCTTTGACTGCACCCATACTGGGGCACCACCATGAAGGGTTTAGTTGATCAAATTGATTTCAGTATTCCTTTTTTGGGATTGGTACTAATGAACCCAGTATAGAATCAACGCCTATCGAGTAATAATGCACAAGGATATAGAAATAATTGAAAGGGTGAGTGAGCGCACTTTTAAGTGATAACTTCACTAAAAATCGCAACGATAGGAACAACTGGTTTAGTGCATTTGTATATGCGATTTCATATATTATTTTGTGAGATTTGTTTACACCTGTCCACCACAAGCCTGGCCTTTGTTATGGTGAAGCTTGCATATCGCAGTGATCCTGAGAACTATGCTAGCGAAGCAGAAACTCCTGGTAAATTCTATGTTGAGCAAGTCAATGGATAGAGGTCAGACTAATATTGACTACTTCTTCCTAGAAGTAAAAATAGGTTTGTATAGGACCAAAACCTCTCCTTAGAAAAAGGCAAAGTTATAAAAGCATCGATGACAATTCAAAACCAGCAAAACCTGGTAGAGGAAGCTTTTCCCTCGGGGAAACACTCCATAAGGGAGGTGGAAGAGAGGACGTCCTAAAAATAGCTGGAGGCGGGATAAAAGCCGCAATCCAACAGTAGAGAAGCAGAAAAGACTGTCCAGAGTCGAGAACGGTCGAGAAAAGTTATCGATGGCCTATGTTCCATAGGGAGCGAAGGGCTTGAGTAAATAAGCTCACACTCGTGGTTTTCGACTCGTTTTGTACCCACCTTGTTTACTTGAAAGGCGCTTTACACATGTTCAACTAACTGAAAATTATTTTAATAAAACATAATCTTATGCTGTGGTTTATTATTATCCATAATTTTTTTATATTATCCAATCCAAAATGTATCGCGCTCTTTCTTAAATTTTTTTTTATATAGACATTTAAGTGAGTTAGTGCATTCCTATGTTAATTTTGAAAGAAATTACTCATGAAAGCGAGAACTTATATAATGGACCTTCGTGCATCATCAATCCAGTTTCTGCTTACTGATAAAACAATATCCTATTCATAATTTAATTTGACAAAGATTTTATAATATAAGAATACCACGATCCTTGTGCCCTCGTGTAATTTGCTACCCCTTCACATTTCCTTCACTTCCTGTTTGTGAGTTCACTACGCTCCCAAGTGGGCGCTATCACAAAGGTTAAGAGTCACTGGCCTAATCAATTATTAGATAAACTACGGCAAAGAGAACTTCACATACGATGTGAAGTTCCCTTATTGTCGCATTCCACGTATGATGTGGATTGCGACAGTAACGAAGATTAGCATCGATCTGTTTAGGATTTTCATCCTGTCTTAAACATACAACTTTTTGTGTCTGGCACATGGTACACAATGCATTACTTCACGTTATACAACTAGGAAGAAATAATGGCCTTTTGTGTAGGCGGTTCGGTAACAACGCTTCCATTTATAATTATTATCTTTTTATTTTACTCTTTGTTTCTGTGAGATTATATATTGTTCTCCAGGGAAGAGTTCATTCGCAGCAGCAGCAGCAACAGTAACAACAGCAGCACTACCACCACCATCATCACCAGCACCACCGTCACCTCCACCACCAC
>NC_142931.1:84358858-84378858 GCF_046866305.1 Octopus bimaculoides | reverse complement strand
AAAATTATAAGTTTAATGCAGTGTCAACTAATTACACTGATTTCAGTCTTCTTTCATATTTTTAGGGTGTTGTTGAAGAAATAGAAAAAAAACAAACTAATATAAGCACTAGCTTTAATTAACTTACGTCAATTGGGAATAACTATAGAAATGCACCCTCGGTTTTGCCTACATTTAACTTCCAGAAAAATGGGTATTTTGTAATAATTTTTTTACAAATACTTTTCTGATGGTATAGATTACAGTTGCATCGGAATTTAATGTGAAGAAAATTGGGAAGAAAGATATTTTAAGCGTTCCCAACGGTCTTTGTTTTCCTCATACGTTTTGATAATTGTATTATAATTACATTATATAAAAAAAAAAAAAAAAAATTGAGGATTATTCTGTCCTTTCTTGAAAATTTTCTGAAAGAAATCTTTGTAGAAAGGGGAATAATACACTAAGACTAATTATTGAATGCCTATTTCTTACATTATATTAATGCAGTAAGGCGGCGAGCTGGCAGAAACGTTAGCACGCCGGACGAAATGCTTAGCGGTATTTCGTCTGCCGTTACGTTCTGAGTTCAAATTCCGCCGAGGCCGACTTTGCCTTTCGTCCTTTCGGGGTCGATAAATTAAGTACTAATTACGCACTGGGATAGATGTAATCGACTTAATCCGTTTGTCTGTCCTTGTTTGTCCCCTCTATGTTTAGCCCCTTGTGGGCAATAAAGAAATAAGAAACGTTAGCTCGCTAGGCGAAATGCTTAGCGGTATTTCGTCTGTCTTTACGTTCTGAGTTCAAATTCCGCCGAGGTTGACTTTGCCCTTCATCCTTTCGAGGTCGATAAATTAAGTACCAGTTGCATACTGGGTCAATATAATCGACCTAGAGTAGAAAAGATTGTGCCTAGAGTAGAAAAGATTATAAAGGCGGCGAACTGGCAAAAACGTTAGTACGCCGGGCGAAATGCTTTGCGGTATTTCGCAATCTACACCACCTAAAACGTATTTGTAGAAAGTTTCATCAATAAATATCTATTTTTCAGAAAGGTATGAGGATACAAATTTAGCAGAGCACATTTCTGTAGTCATGCCCTAAATTTGCTGAGCGAGTGGACACTATTAAATAAATAAAGGATTTAAAGGAAAATTAGACATAACACATCGGAAAAATTACACAATTTTGACCCTCCGCAAAATCCCAAATTTTATTTAATTTGCTTTGCGGGAGCAACTGTTTTATCAAAAGCGTATATTGTTGTTAAATGCTCGAAATACGAGACTAAAGAAACAGCCAAGAACTGATGAGGGGTCGTTCTTTATATTTGTTTTGTCTTCAATTTGTATCTTTCGTTGTTCGAAAGAATAGTTAATGTTCCATGTACTCGTGCTTCGTACGTTTTTGTTGTACACGTTTCATGACGTCCTGTGCCTACATACTCATATATATATATATATATATATATATATATATATATATATATATATATATGCGAGTGAAAATAAATACAAAAAAGGTGGGTTTTTTTGTATGATTGTGTATAGAGGAATATATTATTTTGCTTAAAAGAGTTCCAACACTGTCTGTTTTTTATGTTTTATTTATATTCCTGCAGAACTAATGTGGGGTATAGAATATGGAATATACAATATATAATATGATATACAATATACAATATAAAATAAAATAACATAAAAATGGATGGCACCCTGAAAGAAAGTATTGAATGTAGATGAAATATTGAGTGTTCAATATAAAGGATCAAATATATAAATATATAAATATAAATATATATATATATATAAAGGCGACTCGAGTTTCAGGGCTATTTCCCTTCGTCATGGCCGGTATGACAGACTTTAACAGACTGTAATAAGTTGGCTGGTTTTCTGTCTTTTATACCAATTCCTTTGGACGGCAGCAGTAGGTGTTTGGCTATTTTTAGAATTGATGTTGAATCTATTTTTAGAAATGATGATATTTTAATTTCTTGTTTTGTGTGGGTTGTAGGGATAAGATTTTTAAACCCCAGTAGGTGTTTGGCTGTTCTTAGAAATGATGCCAAATCTATTTTTAGAAATGATGATATCTGAGAGATTTTGTGTTTTGGTTACAGGGATAAGATTTTTAAACCCCAAGTAAGATGGATTTAATCATTGTTTGTTAAGAGTGGGTTTGAATTTCTTAATAAAGTCCTTTTCTTTGCATTTTCTTTCAATTTCATTCCGGTTATAAAGTTTATGGAATGGAAATATAATAAAAGTTTGATGACCACATGTTGCTAGATGGTTACTCAGTGGTATTTGGCGGACTTCTGGGTTTTTAATCTGTTGTCGATGTACCCGTGAGCGTTCCGATAGTGCATTACCTGTCTGGCCAACGTACAATTCTTCACAATTAGGGCATTTGATGCAATAGATTAGATTTCTACTTTTGCAGTTCATGTTCGCATTGGTGAATATTTTCCCTGTTTTTGTGTTCATATATGGGCCGGTATGGATTGATCGGCATGTGCCGCATCGGCTATCATTGCATTTGGATACAGTGAATGTTTGATTTTTGTTGCTGAGGTCAAACCTTACCTTTGTTAATAGTTTTTTCAAGTTTTTAGGTTGTCTCTTACTGAGAGTTATATTTTGATCTGTAATGATATTTCTCAATTCCTTACTTTGTGCAAGGATCGGTAAGTTCGCTTTGGCGATATTAAAGATGTTCTGGTGGCATGGATTTTGTGTCATTATAAATGGAATGATCTTTTCCTGTTTGTCTTTTCTTTGCGGTGTCCTCAGTTGTTGTATGGGTATTTTCGAAGCCCGCTGAATACCATTTTCTATGAGTCGTGATGGGTATTTTTGCTTCACCAGAAATTCTTTCAGTTCCATCAGGCGTTGATTTCTGGTCTCTATATCCTCTACAATAGTACATATTCTCCTGGCTAGGCAGTATGGTATGTTGCGTTTTGTATGGGGTGGATGGCACGATTTAAAGTTCAAGTATTGGTGTGTGTCTGTGTGTTTGTAATATATATCTGTGGTAATGGCGGTGTTCTTTTTAATTACCATTATATCTAGAAATGGTAATTTGCTACTGTTCATCTCCTTTGTGAATTGGATGGATGGGTGTAGGTTGTTCAGGAGGGTGTTAAATTCTTCCACAATGCTTTGAGGTTTGGTCCAGATTATGAAGCAATCGTCCAGGTATCTCTTCCATGCTTTTTCTATAAGCTTCCTAAATTCGGTGTTATATCTCTCCTCTATTTCCTGGTAGAGATTTTGTTCCAAGTAACCCATCACCGAATTCGCATAAACGGGGGCAAACCTCGTCCCCATAGCCGTGCCTTTAATTTGGATATAGTTCTTACCATTGAAGAAGAACGTATTATTTTCCAGGATAAGTCTCACTGATTCTAGTATAAATGTCACCGTGTACCTGTTGGGAATTGCTTCTCTGTGTTTGTTTACCCAGTATTCAACCGCCTTTATTCCTAAATCATGTGGGATATTTGTGTATAGGCTTACTACATCGAAGCTCAGTAGGATTGAATTTGTTTCAGTGGTTTTGGGAAGATGGGATAAAAAGTCGATGTCATCCCGAATGAAACTGGGTATGTATGTACAAAGTGGCTTCAAAAGAATGTCGATGAAATTGCTTAGACGGTGAGTAGGGCATACTGGGCCAGCTATAATTGGTCTAAGTTTTAAATCTTTTGGATGTAGCACTTTTATGTATTCACTTCCTTGTTCCTTTACTCCCTGTTGAATATCTTCTGACTTATGTATTTTGGGTAAGCCGTAAAAATTACTGGGTTTTGGTTCGAAGTTGGTGATGTAGTCTCTTTCATTGTCAGTGAGTGAGTTGTAGTGTTTAGAAACTAAGTGGTTGATCTTCTTCATGATGTGGTGGTCTATGTTCGAGGGTATTTCACAATAGAAGGTTGTGTCATTTAGTTGTTCCTCAACTAAATCCTTGTAGTATTCCACATCCATGATGACGATTGCACCCCCTTTATCTGCTTGTTTAATTATTATTGTTTCATCGTTTTGTATGCGTTTAAGTGCAGATATCTCTGATTTGTTAATGTTCGGCCTAATTTTGGTATTTTGTTTTAGGGGGAAGTTTGATAGGGTGTCAATATATTGGTCCAGGTAGATATTTCTGCCTTTTGGTGGGGTGAAATTTGATTTATTCCTCACTAAAGAATCTTCGGTTTCATTATTATTTTTATTATTAATATTGGTGGTGAAGAATTCGACAAGTCGTAATTTGCGACAGAATTTCTGGATATCTTCCTTTAGTTCATGGTGGTTGACTGTTGGTGTAGGTGTAAATTTCAGGCCTTTTAACAGAAGTTGGGTTTCATCATTGTCAAGATCTCTTCTGGAAAGATTAATTATCTTAGGGTCTATGTGTCCAATTGTTTTGGGTATGTTACTTCTTGGAGTGTTTCTTTCTCCGGTGTTTGTTGTCCTGACATTAAAAAATGAATTTTTTTCTGTTTATGGCTACTATTTTTGTTGGTGTTGATTTGAAGTTTGTGTTTTCGTTGTGTTATTTGATCTGGTGTTGTTATGTTTGCCTTCCTATTTTCAGAATTAAATATCTTCTTTTTCAATTTGTAAGTATTGGTTTTAGTGATCTGAGAGGATGGTCTGGTATTGTTTCTGGTTCTAGGCCGGTTTTTTTCCCCGTTTTTTGTAGGTAATCTTTGTTGAGGTTTTGAAAATGATCTGGTGTTCCTACGTCTAAAGGTCTGATCAGAGAAATATTTATTTTGTTCATGTTTTTTGTTTATAATGTGTAGATTAGGGTGTTTGCGTACAAAAGGAGAAGAGTTCTTACCGTAGTTCCTCTTTGATTCCTGGTGGGATATATATATATATATATATATATATATATATATATATACGGAAAGATGAAAGTATGCACACATACGTATGTATATGCATATATATTTATATTATATTATGTTATATTATATCTTATATATATATATATATATATATATATATATATATATATATTTCTTTATTGCCCACAAGGGACTAAACATACAGGGTACAAACAAGGACAGAAAAACGGATTAAGTCGATTACATCGACTCCAGTGCATAACTGGTACTTATTTAATCGACCCCGAAAGGACGAAAGGCAAAGTCGACCTCGGCGGAATTCGAACTCAGAACGTAGCGGCAGACGAAATACCGCTAAGCATTTCGCCCGGCGTGCTAACGATTCTGCCATCTCACCGCCTTTATATATATCATTGTGAATGCAGGTATGGCCGATTTGTTACGAAGTTCGTTTCACGATTATGAGGTCCTGCATTCAATCTCATTTCATGGAATCTTTTATCAAGTATCTTTCATCATAGTGTCAGGACGCCCAGGTCTTGAGGAAACTGAAACTGTTGAAGCCCGTTGGAGAGTTTCTACTGGTAATTCAAATGTTATACATTGTGTCATACTGATTCTGCGAGGAATTATATTAAAGGTACGAGTCCTGTAGAATACCCTGCCATTTACATTCAAGGGCTAGGTAGTAAATTGCTCAAGCATTTGAATGCTTAACATCAAAATCGGCATTTATATATTCATATTTAATTACATAAGATGCTTGTGGTCTACCTCTGTCACTGAGTCTGACTCTCTCCTTCACCTCTCTCTCTTTATATATATGTATAAATATGACATTCAGTTCTTTGAGGGTGTTATTCCCACCGCACTAAACCGCAGCGTACCGGCGAACAAGCAAAACATATACCTTGACTATGTGCAGTCGATAATGCTTACATTACTAGCGCTGCTTTTAATTCGTAATTGAATTCAATCTTACGTATGTATCGTCGCGACATATCAACAAATGATTCTTACAGCATGAAAGATGCCCAATTGACTAAACATATCTTCATTAAAATTCACCAGTTTAAATACAATATTTCCGAGAAGTTAGTACAAGGGTGAGCTGAGAAGTTCATAGGCTGACTATGAAGGAGTGTCCCTGGTTCGATTGTGGTACGTGATGTTGATAAGCTACAAAAATGGCAAAGTATCGGTATCCTTCGCTCCTGAATGGGATTAGGGTGAGTTGTCTCACCTGTCTATGACTTTCAGGTGTTTTAAAACTCAGTGCTTTGAGGGAGTCATTCCCCACTGCGCTAGGACGCAGTGTACCAGCTAACAAGCAAAACACATATTGAATATGTGTGGTCGATAATTTTACAGCACTGGCGCTGCTTCTAATTCATAATTGAATACACACACACACACACACACACACACACACACACACACACACACACACACACACACACACACATATTAGCAAAGATACCCGGTACGGTTGGAATATGTAAAAACATTCCTTGTTTTTTGCTGAGCTTATAACAGCTTAAATCAAGTTTTTACGTACTGATTTATTTTATTTTATTATATTTGTACATATTCTAATTGTAATGTAGATATATATCATACGATGGCTACCCAAAAGTAACCGGAAATGTTCTCTGTAAGACTATCCCGTAGTAGTTCAGGCTTCCGCCGCTCGAAGCTTCTTGATGCGACCCTCAGACATTAGTCTGCCGATCGGAAGGTCGGCTGAAGTCGTACTGCCTCGTGGTGCGTCCTTGTTTTGCATTGCACCTACCCTGTTCGTCGATTTTTGTGATGGCTGAAACGAAGGAACAGCGTACTTCCTTGAAATTCTGTTTTCTGCTGGGGAAAACGGCGGTCGAAACAGTTGTCATGCTTCAAACAGCTTACAAGGACGATGCCATGAGCAAAACGCAAATTTGTTCTTTGCTTGCTCACGGGAGATCAAAAGCAGTCGCGACTGAATGCGTGTTGTGAACTGAAAGAACAGTTGCAAGTTGATCCAGACTTTTTTGCAAAGGTCATCACTGGTGATGAAATCTAGTGCTATGGAATTTGCAGATGCGAAAGAGGTGAAGATAAAAATGATGGAGGCATTAAAAGGCATCACTTCACAAGAGTTCTAGTACTTCTTCGAACAGTGGAAAATGCATCTGAACTGATGCATTGCTTCAAAGCCAGGAAGAGTGTTGGATTCATCACTTTGAACAAGAGATGAAGAAACAATC
Source organism: Octopus bimaculoides (assembly GCF_046866305.1). NCBI lineage: Eukaryota > Metazoa > Mollusca > Cephalopoda > Octopoda > Octopodidae > Octopus > Octopus bimaculoides. The sequence goes on along the minus strand of NC_142931.1, from coordinate 84,371,775 downwards.
CATACAGTGGAAACACCCCCTCCTCACCTGCTCCGAAGAAGGCCAAGGCCGTTTCATCTGTAAGGAAGTTGACGGCCTCAGATTTTTCGAATGCAAAAGGCTTTGTGTTTATTGACTGGCTTCAAAAGATCCACATCATTAATGGAGTTGATTATTCTTTCATTGTAATATTTAAGTTCTTTAAGGCGGTGTGCTGGCAATATCGTTAGCACGCTGGCCAAAATGCTTAGCGACATGTCGTCCGTCTTTACATGCTGAGTTCAAATTCGCCGGGGTCGACTTTACCTTTCATCCATCCGGGTGGATAAAATAAATACCAGTTGAGCACTGTGGGTGGGGTGGTCAATGCAATCGACTTACCCCTCCTCTGAAATTGCTAGCCTTGTACCAAAATTTGAAACCATTATATATTAATAATATATGCACACACACACACACACATATGCGCGCGTGTATGTATGTATGTATATATATATATATATATATATATATATATATATATATATACTTGAAGGGATATATATATATATATATATATATATATAGTATTTGCACTCGCACAGAAAAGAGTATATATATATTGGTTTCAAATTTTGGCATATATATATATAATAATGTATGCACACATACACACACAAATATTGGCTTGAAATTTTGGCACAAGGGCAGTAATTTCGGGAGAGGGGTAACTCGGTTAACTGAACCTCAGTGCTCAACAGGGAGGATGTAAGGCATAGTTAACCTCGGTGAAATTTGAACTCAGAACATAAAGTCGGACGAAATGCCGTTAAGCATGCTATATATATATATATATATATATGTATATGTATATATATATATATATAAATATATATATATATATATATATATATATATATATATATATATATATACACACACACACACACACGCGTATATACATATACGTATATATATATATATATATATATATATATATATATATACACACACACACATATGTATATACATGCATACATGCATTCGTACATACATACATACACATACACATACACACACATTCACACACACATATAGGTATGTGTGTGTGTGTGTGTGTGTGTGTGTGTGTGTGTGTGTGTGTGTGTGTGTATTCATTTTAATACATAAGAATATATATGCGCTATATTGTAGTAAATATATATATAAATATGTATATACATATATACAGATATATATATATATATATATATATATATATATATATATATATATATATATATATGTATGTATATATATATATATGTGTATATATATATATATATATATATATATATATATATATATATATATATACATATATATATGAAAGAGATAGAGAGAGCGAGAGAGAAACAGAAGGGGATACCTAGATGGGCATACAAATAGAATACAGACAGACAGACAGATAGATAGATAGATAGATAGATAGATATGCAGACAAACAAGTAGATATACGTGGATAGATAGATAGAGGCATTTTCATGTATACTTACTGAATGTTACCATTGCATTGAGGATGAAGAAGCAGAGAAGAAGGGCTGTTGCTCTTGTATTCATCTTGTTGGTTTTAATTTTTCTTTTCCCTTTCTCTCAGACTTTTGTTTCGTAGGAGACTTGTGAAGACGCTCGTTTGGTTCTGTATGCAGCTGAGGCACCCTGTGAGAAACTGTCGCGGTTAGTCGAAGGGAAATGGTTGGAGGGGAGAAAGAAGGTAATGTTACGATTGTTTCAGAGATGATGATGATGTTGAGAAAGAAGAATATAAGGAAGGGAAGAAAACGAGAAAGAAGAAAAAAAAAGCGAAGAGAAAGAAGATAATTAATGAAGAAGGAAGAATGAATTGGGAAGGAGAAAGGAAGAAAAGGAAGAAAGAATAAATTGTGAAGGAGAAAGGAAGAAAAGGAAGAAATAATAAATTGTGAAGGAGAAAGGAAGAAAAGGAAGTGAAGTAAAACACGAATTTTTATACAAAAAAAAAAGAAAAAGAAGAGAAAGAAGTGCAATAAGAGGAAAGGTGGAAAAAAGTTGGTAAGGTGGATGATAAAGAAGAAGGAAAAGAAGAAGAGGAAGAAGAGGAAGAAGAGGAAGAATAGGAAGAAGAAAATGAAGAGGAAGAAGAAGGAAATGAAAAAGAAGAGGAAGAAGAAGAAAATGAAGAAGAAGAGGAAGAAAATGAAGGAGAAGAGGAAGAAGAAGAGGAGGAAGAGAGAAGAAAATGAAGAAGTGGAAGAAGAAGACGATGACGATGATGATGATGATGAAGGAACAGGCGAACGAAGGAGGAGGAGGAGAAAAGAAGGAGAAAGGAGGAGGAGGAGGAGGAGGAGAAGAAGAAGAAGAAGAAGAAGAAGAAGAAGAAGAAGAAGAACAACAACAACAACAACAACAGCAAATGGAAGACGAGATGGAAGAAAAATAACGAAGAAAAGAGACAAGGTGTTAAGAAAAAAAACCCGGTTAAGTGGAAGAAGACAGAAAGAAATAATAATTTAAAGGACGAAGGTGAAGGTAGAAAGAAATTTAAGAAATTAATTGAAAGAGTGCACTTCGTTTTAATGAATTTGACGTAATCAACGCCAATTAATTGATGATTAAAACTTTACTTGGGAAATTTGGTACACGTCACCTGTGATTTGACCGTATACTTGCCCGCATGGTAATTACAGATAATAACGCAGCTGCGTGTAAAGTTAGTCTGAAATTTACAAAAATAAGACTCAATGTGCTTTCTCGTATAATCATATAGCAGAAAATAGAATTAAAATAGAAATAAATATACAAATGGTTAAATAAATAAAATAATTAAAAAGAGAAGAAAAAGGATAAAGAGAAATGAATGTATAAAAAGAAAAACACTGATATGGCTGCCATCGAGTAGAGGTCACCAACACCATCTAGAACCTTCGTTAAAAGTCCAAACAACCACCAAACACCACAGCAGTCGCCATAATACCACTACAACCACCACAACACATCTACACTGACAATAACGTCACAAGCACAACGCTACAACAGTCAAATCGAGACAACGAGTATAGTCACTGTAACACTACTACAACAGTCACTGTAGTACTACTACAACCATCGCAGCACTACTACATCCTCCATAACGTCATTACGACTACCATAACAGTACTACACTCGAAATGGCACCACAGACACAACACAATTACCATCAAAATCATACTACTACTACTACTACTACTACTACTACTACTACTACTACTACTACTACTACTACTGCTGCTGCTGCTGCTGCTGCGCCTACTACTACTACTACTACTACTACTACTACTACTACTACTACTACTACTACTACAGTAATAGTAATGCAGTCACCATAACCCCATTACATTCACCATGGAATGGATGAAACCCCTTTGGAGTGACCCCTTCGGAGTGAAACCCCTTCGGAGTGAAACCACTTCGGAGTGACCTAGAAAGTTACCCTCCGAGGCACAAGTCCAGTCAAGGTTGTTTCTGGAAGACCAATAGTCGCCCATGCATACCAGTCTCCCCTCTTCACGCTATTGATGTTATCCAAGAGAAAGGCAGAGGCTTGGCACCAGTGAGTGACGTCGCAACTCATTTCTACAGCTGAGTAAACTGGAGTGAACCCAACACACAGCCCGGTCCGGGAATCGAACTCACTACCTCATGATTGTGAGCCTGACGCTCTAACTACGTAGCCATGCACATTCACCATAGCTCTACGACAATCACTATAATACTAATTTCAAATTTTGGCACAAAGCCCGCAATTTCAGTGGAAGGGTGGGGTTAAGTCGATTACATCGACCCTACTGCTCAGCTGGTACTTATTTTATCGACCCCGAAAGGATGAAAGGCAAAGTTGACTTCGACGGAATTTGAACTCAGAACGTAAAGGCTGATGAAATGGCGCTAAGCATTTTACCTGGTGTGCTAACTATTCTGCCAGCTCGCCGCCTTAACAGCCACTGTAATATTAACTACAACCAAGGTGGTGAGCTGGTAGAATCGTTAGCACGCCGGGCGAAATGCTTAGTGGTATTTCGCTTGGCTTTACGTTCTGGGTTCAAATTCCGCCGAGGTCGACTGTGCCTTTAATCCTTTCGGAGTCGATAAATTAAGTACCAGTTGCGTACTGGGGTCAATCTAATCGACTGCACCCCTTCCCCAAAATTTCGGGCTTTGTGCCTAGAGTAGAAAAGAATATTAATTCCAACCATCACATAAGCAGCAAGATGGCAGAATTGCTTGAGTGGCACTTCTTCTGTTTCTTTATGTTCTGTGTTCAAATTCTATCACAAGCACTATAACACCACTATAGTTACTATGACCCCACTAAAGAAACCATGAGACCGCTACAACCATCATATCATCACTGTATGTATGATAGTCTCTCGTAGTCCGAGAAAAATGGTTCTGCAATTTCTTACTAGGCAAGCTGCGCAAATGATTTGTTTATAGTGATCAAATGTTTATGCTGTTCATTAGTTCACTCCCTCCATCAAATCAACGTTGCTCGAACAGGTGCACGGTATACCATATGTCAGGTGTCAAAGTAATCGCAGAGGAACGTGGGCTGAAGTATCTTGCTCAAGAATACAACACACCACCGAGTCCAGGAATTGAAACCACGATCTCGTGATCGTGAGTACAACACTCTAACCATTAATCCTTGTACTCGCACACTATCACCACTACAAGCACTATAAGACCACTACAATCACCATAACACTGCTAAAATAACCATAACATCCCTACGACTATCATATCACCACTACAAGTACTATAAGACTACTACAATCTCCATGATACTATTATGACTGCGCAACACTCTTTCAGTCATATTAACACTATCACAACCTCAATGACACCGACAACCACTTCAACATCTCTATTAACTGGCATCCCTCGTTACGACGACGAGTGTTCCAGTTGATCCGATCAACGGAACAGCCTGCTCGTGAAATTAACGTGCACGTGACTGAGCACTCCACAGACACGCCTATCCTTAACATTATTCTCAGGGAGATTCAGCGTGACACAGAATGTGACAAGGCTGGCCCTTTGAAATACAGGTCCTAATAATTTTTGTCGGCTGGATGGACTGGAACAACGTGAAATAAAGTGTCTTGCTGAAGTGTCTTGCGTGGCTGTGTATCGAACTCACGATATTACGACTATGAACCGAATACACTAACCACTAAGCCACAGGCTTTCACAATACCACTATAATCAACCCGATTACATTTCTACACGTTTCAAATTTTGGTACGAAGCCAGCATTTCGAGGGGAAGGATAAGTCAATTACATCGACCCCAGTGATCGGTCCCGATAGGATGAAAGGTAAAGTCAACTCCCGGTGTTATTTGAATTCAGAACGTAAGATCAGACAAAATGCCACTAAGAATTCCCCCGGCGTGCTGACGATTTTGCCATCTCGCCACCTTACTTGGCGAGATGGCAAATACCGGGTCTTCATGTTGTTCGGGAGAAACCATGTATGAGATAAGAAAACGGAATGGTTCATGACTGAAACGTCTTTGATTCATAGGTCTGCTCCATTAGAGTTGACTCGAGACTAAACAACAACCAAAACTACAATCATCTGGACTTTCCTGCCTGCCTACCTGCATCCCAGATCAGCTCTGATCGAGCAGAACTATGATCAAATGTGTGATCTCTCAGTCTTTATTTTTAATGAGAATCACATTGTCCAGTGTCTCTTTGTTTTAAAAAGCTAGATGTTATTTGAGGAAGATTACGTTTGCTATTACTAACCAGTGGAATGACCAGGTAGAGACCCTGGGCTTGGGAAGACAATAGAACATAAGTAGTTAATTGATGATCTTGGTGCAATACCTCTGCTTTGTTAAGTATGGGAGAGAGTAATTTTTCCTACTGTCCGGTCTATTGTTGTTTAGTCACAACTCATCTATGATCAAGCTGGGATATGGTAAATGTACCTTGTCAGAAAGTTAGTGGTGATTCAAATTTCTATTACTTTTATTTTTTTCTCTTTTACTTTACTTTTTACTTGTTCCAATCACTGGATTGCGGCCATGCTGCAGCATCGCCTTGAAAGATTTTAGTCGAACAAGTCGATACCAGTACGGCGATGTAAACAAACTAACACCGTTTATCAAGCGGTGTGGGGACAGATACAAACACAAAGACACACACACATACGTGTATTAACTTGTAGGAACACGGTATTTCGTTATGCAACGATAATATGCTACAAAGTATATTAAAAGTTTTTTTTATTAGTCAATACTATGTACTACTGTGTTAGTAGTGCACTTAAATCGTGTGTTAAGGTCATCTCTACAGACATTCTATAGAAATTATAGCCAGCACTGGTTTTGCTTCGACGTTTCGTATCCGAGACGTCAGATGTAAAAAAAAACAATGAGATCAAAGTTGAAAAAATGGGTAATGGGCGTATATACCATTTAACGGGAGTTTTTGTACCTCCAGCAGCACCCATCTGACCCATACGTATATATACATGCGCGCGCGTGCACACACACACACTTTTATTCTTTTACTATATATATATTGGAGCAATCTCGAGTATAATCAGGCGAAATTGCAAAGATAATCTGGAACTCGACTGAAAAAAGAAAACTCCGAATGACCCGTCCTTGTTTTGTTTGTATCGTCTATCTGGATGTTTTATTGTCCCTTTTTTGTATCACCTAACTGTCTGGATGTTTTGCGTTCTTGTCCCATTTTGTATTATATATATATATATATATATATATATATATATATATATATATATATATATATATACATATTGATAGAAAAGACAACAAAAGAAAGAAAGAGACCTCGATATTATGTAAATAGAGGAATTTATCTGTAAAAATATGCGACACTTATTCGGTAGCCATGATAAAACTCCGAGTTTCGGATGCCGGGGCGGAAACCCACGCCGCCATCTCTTCAGTTATCTGGCCATTGAAAATTGAATTTTCAATGGCCAGATAAACTCGGAGTTTTATCATGGCTACCGAATACGTGTCACATAATTTTACAGATATATATATATATATATATATATATATATATATATGACAGGGCTTGCTTTCAGTTCCAATCTACGAAATCCACTCAAGGCTATGGTCGGCCCGGGGTTATAGTGGAAGACATTTATCCAAAGTGCCACGCAGTTCGTCTGGACCCGAAACCATGTGATTGGAATGCAAATTTCTTACCTCGTAATGCATGTCCACATATATAAAAGACAAACATGAAAGGAAGTGATTTTACAGAAATAACGTGAAGTAAAATCGAATGCGTAAAACACCTGTTGGCGAACAAAGTCGCTATACACATAGCCATTGCTGACTGCTAAAACATTGTCCACATAATTGCAACAATTCTTCGTTGGCACGCATGGGTACTAAGACTAAGGTTAAAAAAAAACATTTATTACATAATTTTTCTCTTTTTCTGGTGCCCTTTCCTCCACCAGATTTTCGAGTCCTAGGCGATCACATAGATTTTCCTAGTGCATAGCGCCAGCCTAATTTTTGTTTTATTTTGTACTGCCCTTGCCAGTGTCCAGCAAACAATTGTAACTGGGATAAAGGGATGCAGATTGTAAGGTTGGCCCTGGACAATGCTTACCCCAATGCTCGCCCTGTGAGCAGTACCAAAAGATGTACTCTGACATACCTTGGTTTATCGCATGGAGCGAACCGTGAAAGTTTGAGTACATTGTACAATGCTCACACTCCAGTCTTCAAACGGAGAAAAAAATTCAATATTTCTCTTCTGCCCATGTTTCTTTTGTTTTTGTTTTTACTTATTGACGTCAAACTACGCAAGTTCAAACAGAACATCAAACGCATCGACCAATTTTATCGATAAACCACATTCATTAACCTCATCGATCTCACCTGTCAAGGAGGGAGAGATAGAGGGCCTACTCAGGTCATAGGATTTATCCTTTCTCCCTCGACGAAATAAAAGAAAAGCAATATGGACACCGTTACACAGCTCCAACCGCTACCATATTACTACTACTACTACTACTACTACTACTACTACTACTACTACTACTACTACTACTGCCGCTGCTGGTGCTGCTGGTGCTGCTGGTGCTGCTGGTGCTGCTGCTACTGCTTCTGCTGCTGCTGCTGCTACTGCTTCTGCTGCTGCTGCTGCTACTGCTTCTGCTGCTGCTGCTTTATTCCTTTTATAGGAGGTATGCATAGTTGAGCGCTTAAGAAGTCGCAACACTTTGCAGTAAAGAGGTTCTGGGTTCGGACCCACCATGTGACATTTTGGGCAAATTTCTTTTACCAGAGCCAAGGTCGACCTCAGCCTTTATGAGTGAAATTGGATCGACAGAAATTGCGTGGAGACCAGTCGGATTGAGTGTACTTGTAATCAAATGGGCCAGCTTTGCCGATTATGGCGTCACAATGAATCTCCTCCCGCCATCGAGAATTAAGTTAAGGGTATGCATGTCTGTGGAATATTTAATCAACTATATGTTAATACGATGAGCGGGAAGTTCGGTTGATTGAACGAACAACTGGCGTATCACAGCGTAGAAACCGACAGAGATCCCTTTACTCATTTATCTACTACTACTACTACTACTACTACTACTACTACTACTACTACTACTACTACTACTACTACTACTACTACTACAGCCTGCCTTAAACCACTACAGCCATCACTGTACTAAAACACTATCACTCCAGCAATGCCTCCAAACCACATTCATACTTCATCGATCACTTGTCTGCTCTGCTGTAAAATAAAAGTTTACCATGTCTTGCTAATGCACTACAGCTCGTACCAACCCAGTCCAGCCCAGTTCAACCCAGTGCAGTACACATCAGTTATGTCGAGTCCTGTTTAGTCTTGTCTAGTCCTGTTCAGCCCAGCCAGCAAATCCTCCGTGATTAGATTCAAATTCAGATGTCTTTGATATCTTTTCTACATGCAATCGTCAACAATAAGCTTATTCGATATTTGATCTCATAAAGTGGATTGAATGGATAGTATAAGGCTTAATTCATCACCTGGTTTAATAACGCCACCTGGCCTTTGCACCAGAACGTCTAGCGGAGTCCATTCTATTGCATGTACTTAGATCAAGTCACCGTGATTTGGACAAACATACTCGATATGTTAATCTGTTGCTTTCTATAGCAGCAAGTGGAATAGGCAAGAAAATAATGACTTCCCAAATACGACTTAACTGCGTGAAATCTAAGGCCCACATTTTTTATTATAGTTTGGGGTCCACCTATGACTTTGGTTAGACAGAAAGTGTGGAAGGCAGTCAGATGCACTGGATTTGTAACTGAAAGGACCAGTTTTGTCACACTATGTTACACTGATTGTCATGTGTGTGTTTGTTTTTAGTGTATGTGTGTGTGTGTGTGTGTTTGTGTGTGTGTGTGTGTTCGTGTGTGTTTGTGTGTGTGTATATGTGTGATTTCTCCCTCCTTTTCCCCTTTACGATCCTCCAATTCTTCCTCCATTGAGCATGTCATAAAATATGGATATTCATGTAACATAGGGATCCTTGAGAAGAAACAGAGGGATGGTAATAGAAGAATCGTAGGAAATGAAACTGTTAGTATTGAAACTATAACAAACGCATATTATTTGAAGCCACTTGAGGGCAGTGAGCTGGTAGAATCGTTACCGCACCAGGCAAAATTCTTAGCGGCATTTCATCCGTCTTTACCTTCTGAGTTCAAATTCCGCCGAAGCTGTCTTTGCCTTTCATCCCCTTCGACTTACTCCTTCCCCCGAAATTGCTGGCCTTGTGCCAAAATTTGAAACCATTATTTAAAGTCATTTGCCAAATATTTACAATTCCGTAACCATTATTGGTTTTAGGAAATGCTATGTGTGTGTGTATAGACATATACCATATACATGCATACATGTACACACACAGACATACCAGACATACAGTTAATGCATCAATAAAATTCCGAAAAATGATTAACCCTAACGTTGATATATATATACATATATATATATATATATATATATTGTTAGGGCAATCATTCTGTGAATTTTATTGATCTGGTGTTCATAACAATATTATCAAAATCGCTTGCAAATACTGTAAAACAATCTTTTAAAATTGTGTGACGTCACTAGAATGTATTCCTGTGGCGTCAATTCGACATAAATGATGCTTGGATCAATTTATATAGCCATATCTCTATTTTGGTATCCTTTGAACTGAATACAGAAGCAAGGTTTGTTAAACTATACTTTGAATTGAATAAATAAACGTTTGTAGTTATAAATAATTTTTTTCTATTAATGTTTTGTAATTAAACATTAAGTCTAAATTCCTAAATTCCTCAGCCGATTCTAATAGTTTTCATTACCGCACCCTGATTCTTTACAGGGCCTCTATTTCCGGAGAGCAAACAGAAATGTATTTTTTTCATTGTTCTCATTGTTGTTTAATCCTTTATCAGTTCTCTGGAATTGTCGGTTGGAAGCAGTAGAAAATATAGACGATTCCACTTAATTGCATATACATTGAAACTGAAATTCTTTTGCAGTTAGCTGAAGTATGCGATTAACCGAATTCGTGTAGAAGGCAAGTTCTAAACTTTCAGTATATTGTCAGCACAAGTATTGTAACTGTTGCTCATGAATGATTTATGACATAAAAAAGAATGTTTTATAACACATTTTGTGTTGTTTTATTTTTAAAATATGTAAGGAAATATTGTCTTTTTAGGAATATGAAATTACTAGGAGGAATGGATTCCCAGTCCCTTCGCTCCCACCCTTTTAGTCGCCTCTCACGTCACGCAGGGAATACGGTGACTGTATTCTACCGCCTCCCCCTCACCAGTCGCAGTGGGGTTTGTTAGTTAACTCATAGCTGGGACCTTTACAGACGCTACCACTCCGGGCCAGAGTAGACCTGGGAACAAAAGTGGCTAAGAGATGGTTCCATACTCCTCAAACCCTGAAACCAGGGCCCCAGGGTCTTTATAGTCATAACCACAACAAAAGAAATGTCGGTTTGAAAACGTATTACAAAATTTTCACAGTTCATACATTTAATCGGTCTACAACAATTTTCTTTAGCAAGAAACTGATAAATTAGTTATTTCTTGTTCTGGGGTATGAAATTTCAAATATCACAATGATGTCTTGTTGATAAATTCTGTGATCTTTGACTGCAACTGTATACGATTCGTATAAATCTTTAATGGCACAAAAATTGTCAAAATATTCTGTTATTCTCTTCGAATAAGCTTGTCACTGTTGATAGAGAGAGTTTAATGACTGTTGTTCTGACAAGTAGCATTGTATCTTTCTTCATCATCATCATTGCTGTCTTTACAAACTTATGATCTTGTATCACAATTTTAGAACGTGGAAACCAATTCGCACGAGGCATTAATAAACTCATTATAAAATGGAATGATGTTATAGACAATACTGGAAGAATAATTTATAATTAAATATATCTATAAGCATTACATTTAAAAAATTTCATTGGGCATGATAAAAACGGAATGAATTTTTTTTTCAGCTCAATAATTAATAAAAGACTTAAGGTAGTTCCAGGTATTTTCTGTTACCACTGCAAGAGAGGCCACACGCCTTCTTCAGCAGAGGGAGAAGCCACAGTTGTAAACCAGCCTTTCGGGAATAATTACTGATAATGAAAACATTTAGACAGTTACTCAAATTTTGCGGCTACAAATTGGAGTAACATCCTGTCATGAGATTTTCTTAGCAAGGCTATTTACTGGATGACCTTTAGCGATGAATCAATTTTCTGAAAAAAGACCTCAATAAAATGATTCCAAATCCTTGATAATGCTTTGGTTGCAACCGATATTCTGTTTGATGGAAGAAACATAAAGCAAATTAATTTGTTAATAGTTTGTAACTGTTGTGTATATAGTACAATTATCAACATGCCATACAACTTTTCTACTTTTCTGAGTCATCTCTTTGTGGAATTCGTTCAGCCATGTGGTAAATATCTCTCCAGACATCCAAGTGTTCTTACTATCTTTATAGGTAACTGAAATTGTCTACCTACGACCTTTGATCACTAATAGTTTTCTCATAAATGCAACTCTGATTCTGCATTTTTTGCTTTCGCTATCTTCTTCACTATGAGTACGATTTTGATAGATTGTAGACACAATCAAAGATACGAATTTATTGAATATTAGGTAAAGCCGTATCAGTTCAGATACCAGCTCTGAATTTTTCACCTGATCCAGTTCTTTTTGAACCCAATGTTATATTTTACTTTCTTCGGAACAACCTTGTATTTGTAAGACTGAGTTTTCTGATTACATTATATATATATATATATATATATATATATATATATATATATATATATATATATATATATATATATAGTACATTCTCAAAAACGAAATAAAAGACTCCAACATAAGATTATATAGGGACGACGGTCTAGGAGTAGTACATAGGAAAAAAATACATGGTATGGATAAGATAAGGAAAAAAATTATGCAAGATATTTAGTCAATTTAACCCTAAAACTACAATTAACCGCTAAGAAGTTAATTTCCTAAATATTAATACGAATCTTAGTATAGACAAAATTAAACCCTACCATAAACCAGATGAGGACACCTCCTACATTGACAGAGGCTCTAACAGCCCACTGTCAATAATCAAACAATTAGTTAACAGTATTAGTCGGCGTATTTCCGACCTATCCGCTGATGAAACCACTTTTAAGAAGGCCGCTCCATATTACAACACTGCTTTAGAAAGGTCCAGTTTAAAAAATAATATAACCTATATTGAATCAAACAGATAAGTTAAAAAGACGTAGACAGTGGAAAATATTATTGCATAATCCTCCATACAGTGTGAATGTGCTTACGAATATAGCTAGGGAGTTTTTGAAACT
>NC_142931.1:84348858-84351358 GCF_046866305.1 Octopus bimaculoides | reverse complement strand
ACCCCTTGTTGATCAATGTCTTGTGAGTGTAGTTTGATTGGCGATGACTGCGTTCATATACACAAGCCCGCATACATTTGTGTGCGACCATGTGTGTATGTGTGTGTGTGTGTGTGTGTGTGTGTGTGTGTGTGTGTGTGTGTGTGTGTGTGTGTGCCTGCTTGCCTTTGTGTATGCATATCTGTTTCAATGGTGCATCGAGCTGCATCCTTTGCATAAAAAGATTAAGCTAGCCATTCGATAAAGAAAGCTTGATAAAATAAGTACTAGACTTTTACGTGGCCTACATGCTGCACATCCATTTCAGTATGGCAGCTGTTGTGTGCACTCGCCTCTCTCTACATTTATTACAGTTAATCATAATTTCCATTTAACACCATGTCTAACAGGCCAACAGAAAGTCACATTGTTAGTGGAAAGCTGAAAAAATATGTTCAAGAAGGTAGTGTTATTTATGAGAATTTTAAGTGGATCAATAGAAATCAAACAAGCCTGCTTTAGAATTATATTATCTTATGTCTGTTATTTTATAATTTAAGTATTGTAGTTCCTTACAGAAGTTACAACTCCATTAAATAGATCGAAGACAAATTAAGGTCGTCTCTATGGCGACATTCACGAAATGGTTAGCATCTTTATTTACAGTTTATATGTGTTTACTTGTGTCTATATTTTTATGTTCGTGTTTGTTTTTGTTTATATACTTTAAAAACAACCATATGATCATTTTAATTTCAGAATTACTATATTTAGTATATATTATGTCTTGGTTCCGCCGAACCGGAAAATCCAGAAATTCGAGTCACCTTCAGTTTTGAACTTATTCGATATATTGGCTCAGTATTAACAGCACTCACTGAATACTTTCGAACCGGATTATTTATTGTTGACTATTGTAAGTTTAGAGAATTTTTTCATCATACAATAAATAGTTATATTTAATTGCTCAAGTTATATATCGTATTATTCCTTAAATGACATAAGATAATAGGTACATGCAATTAAAGTTCAGATCGAATGTGTGTTTAAACTCCAGCTTTAAATGTAAGGATGTGATAGGTATGTAAATGAAGATTGACTATAGGCTATATGCATAACAGAGCAAAGGCATAAAAAGGTAGATAACGGGTGTCAAGTCAGATTATGACATATTTATATGAATACAACATATCGAGAAAATCAAATACATACAGGAGTATTTATAGATGGAGGTCAGTAAAAGTTCCGTTTGGGGAAAGTTCTTAATAGTTGCTATGTAAACTGCGGGATAAAGCAGAAAGGAAGTCCATAGTGTTGATACGACATAGTTTCATAGGTAGATGAATGGTGCTACAGGTAAAAACCTCGGATATGATAGAAAAAATGTGCAGATAGTCCTTTACAGCTGTTTCTAGAATGGCTGCGTAACTGGTGCAGTTCTCTGCCTGTTGCATACATCGACTTTTGTGATAACTTATTATTCCATCTTCGGATTGGATAATGGATATAATCTCCATGAAGAAATGAACATAGATAAAGAGAGGCAGATTTATGAAAGGGCTAAAACTAAAGGAAGATATAGAGATGAAATGTGCAATGTGTTTATATAGGTAAGGACGAGAGGTTTCTAAGGATATGGTATAGGAGGGAGAAGACAAACAGTTGTTACGGTGAAGTGAGGAGATAGCTATTAATTCTGCCAATTTAGCGAGAGATGTTAAGGGTGATAGAAAACCTAAGAGTGATGAGGGAAGTAGGATAATAAGAGATAATATACATAGTTCTTCGCGACAGGCTTCTTCTAAGAGAGATAGGGTCAGTGTTAGCCATCTGATCAAAACCATGATGGAGCATCTAAAGTTTATTCTGGCTTTTTCTATACCTCTATTTGGCGGAGCAACGACTTGGCGGAAGCTGCTCTAATTCAGTGGTAGCCCTTGCAGATGGATTATCTGCTATCTCAGAGAGTCATAAATCTACCTTATTAAACGTCTCAAAAGAATCCTAGGTTACATTTTGTAATTCTTTTGGGAGGTAGTTGTATAACTGTGGACCATTAAATGCCACACTGTTGCTTTGTAAGTGTCTGGTGTAGGAATTTGAGGAAAGAAGTGTCGAAATCGAACAGCACACACCATTTCACTACTGACAGCAAATCTATCAGGAAGAAGCAGAATGAATAGTTGGTTCCTTCCTTCCTTAAAAGACATCTGATTGTCCCACAGAGGGGAAATCAGATGAGTTCAAGGAAAACGTCTTAACTCTTTCTGCACTTTTCTTGTTGGCATGGGTGTGCAAAAGGCTAAATGAGTAAACTCCTTACCACACAGTCACGCCTGCGTCTCTCTCGCTCTCTCTCTCTCTCTCTCTCTCTCTCTCTCTCTCTCTCTCTCTCTCTCACTCTCTCTCTCTCTCTCTCACTCTCTCTCTCTCTCTCTCTCTCTCTCTCTCTCTCTATATATATATATATATATATATATATATATATATATATGCATATGTATGTGTGTGTGTGTGGGGA
>NC_142931.1:84338858-84341358 GCF_046866305.1 Octopus bimaculoides | reverse complement strand
AGACACACATACACACACACACACACACACACACACACTCACACACACGTAGTCAGGCATTAATTACACATCATATCATCATGTTTACTATAAAGCTAATTCGATTGTTCTTTTTGGTTCTATGCCGACTTCAAAGCTATTGCACCGCTGTGTAGTCACATAGCACATAAACAGTGCAGTAATGCAGAATTTAGCAGCCAAGTCAGCGTAGGAATGCATAGAAGAGGCAACAGATAGCGTTGAATGTCTTCACTGGCCGCTCGTACGCGTGTTGTGTGTGTCTGTGTGTACGCACACATTGAACCATTCAAGTATTTTCTCAATTGTGTTGAGTCAAATCAACCAGCTTGTTTTCTATGAAAGGATGAGATGATGATGATGATGGCAGTGATAGTAATGGCGATGATAGTGACGATGATGGTGGTGTTGATGGTGGTGGGGATGTTGACAATAGTGGTGGTGGTGGTGGTGGTTGCAGTGGTGGCGGTGGAGATTACGGTGATGTTAATAATAACGGTTGTGACTATGATGCCAATGATAATGGAGCGGGTGGCGATGATGTTTATGGTGTTGGCGAATATTGGTGGTGGTGAAGGCGATGGTGGTGGCGGTGGTATTGGTAGATTTCGTGACGGCGGCGACAGCGGCGGTGGTGGTGATGATGGTGGTTGTGATGATGGTTATAGTGGTGGTAGTGGTGATGGTGGTGGTGGTGGTGGTGGTGGTGGTGATGATGGTGGTGGTGATGGTGGTGGTGGTGGTGGTGATGGTGGTGATGGTTGTTGTTGTGGTGGTGGTGATGATGGTGATGGTGGACTAGTTGCTGGAGATGGTGATAGTGGCGTTGGAGGTGGAGGTGGTGATCGTCGTGGTCGTGGTGGAGTTGATGCTTGTGATGATGGTATTGATGGTGATGGTAACATTGGTGACAATTGTAATGAGGATGGTGGCATTGTTGACAGTGGCTGGTGAGATTATGGTGATGATAATGATAACAATTGTAATTAATGATTAATGATGACGATGATGATGATGATGATGATGATGGAGGCGGTGGAGATGATGTTTATGTTGTTGGCGAACATTATAGTATTGTTGATTGCGATGGTGATGATGGTGGGAATGGTAACAATGGCGGTGGTGGCGGCGGTTGGAAATCTGGATGTGAGTGGAAGTAGAGGTGCTCGGTGTGAAGCGCGTGACCATGATATTTGGAATTAGGAGGAGGAGGCGGTACCTTCGAAGAATGTTCCAGAATAAATTTGCAGGCCAGTGATTGGTTGATACGAACTGTAGAGAAAGAGGAGAATAAACAAAAAAGACAACAGCACATCTACTATTATGGTAATAAAACGAGGATTTTCCCAGATTTCTAAATATAGTCATGTTTGCGGTTGCAAGCACGTGTGTAATTCTAGCTGCACCTACATATAAACGGTTTCATCTATGTATACATATATAACTACGTGTATGTGTGTATACACATACATACATACATGTATTTATGTATGTATGTATGTATGTATGTATGTATGTATGTATGTATGTATGTATGTATGTATGTATGTATGAAACAAACAAACAAACAAAACATACACACACATGCATACATACATACATATATATTCGATATTGCAATAAAAGAATACATTCTACTACAATTTATACAAAACTGTATCATTAGAGTGTATTCATTTATAAGAATACAAAGAATGTATATGTGCACGTACATGCACACACACACACACACACACACACACACACACACACACACACACACACACACACACACACACGTGTGTGTGTGTGTGTGTGAATGTGAATGTGTGTGTGTGTGTGAATCGGAGTGCGTATGTGGGTGTATATGGGTGTATATGCATGCGTCTACATTTGTTTGTGATTCGATGCACAAACGACAAAAAAGGTACTTAAAACATGAATTGTTTTGATATAGTAAATATATGTGTGTGTGTGTGTGTGTGTGTATACATACATGTATATACTAATGCACAGGTACATACATAAATGCGCTAATGTACACTTTCGTTCATTCACTTGCACACACACAAATTTTGGGTACTAATAGTTTTATCACAGGTGAGTGTTCCAACAACTCCTACTCAACTATAGAATTGTCACTACAACTTTATTAAATTGTCTCTTTCCTTGTGGCTGTTGTACACCGCACACTATACGCACACACTTATATATATATATATATATATATATATATATATATATATATATATATATATATATGTAATATGTATGCATGCATGTATTTGGAGGAAGCTCCTGTCGTAAACAACAAGTTAAGGTTTCATAACTTGTTGCTGAACAACCCGCACACATGATTTGTTTATATGATCGAATGTTTGTGTTGTACTTGACCTCGCTCCCTCCGTCAAATCGATGTCACCTCTACAGGTGCACGGTGTGTCACACATCAGATGTCGAAGTGATTGCAGAGCAACTTGAAATGTACTGCTTTGCTCAAGAA
>NC_142931.1:84301358-84333858 GCF_046866305.1 Octopus bimaculoides | reverse complement strand
TAGATATACACATACATACATACATGCATGCATACATGCATATATATATATATATATATATATAAACAAATAGTAAATGAGTATATGCATATATACGTACAGGTATGTGCATACCGACATCCACCTGTATGTATAGGTGCATATCTGGGTACAGGACATTGCAAACAAAACAGAGACGAGAAAACACACGAGCCACATAGAGAACATTCTACTTCATCAGCTACTTCCGTTTTAACACGCATCGTTAAAACAGCTCTTCCAATGGACAGCAAATTAAATTTGTATACACAAATTAAATCTTGCCATGGAGGAATGTAGTGGCGGACAAAAAACAAGACAGGAAAACAAACAGAAAAGGCTTTACGGCCAGACGAGAAAAATTGTTTGTGTATGAACGCTGTGAGACATGAACTTGAAAGTAGGGACAAAGTGGTTCGCGTGTTAGCTCGGCGACGGCCAAGGAAGAATAGGATTATTGACCGGAAGCATGTGACCATGCCGGTGTAAGGGGAAGAGAGAGAGTGGCAGAGGGAGAAACAAAGGGAGGAAGTAGAAGAATAGGTGAGCAACAGAGGAAAAGAGAAAGAGAGGAAGTACGAGGGGGAAAAAAGAGATATGTAGTAGTAACAGAGGAAGAACGAGAGGGGTAAAGCGAGATACGTAGTGGTAAAGAGGAAGAACGAGGGGAAGAGAGAGAGTGGTAGAGGGAGAAACAAAGGGAGGAAGTAGAAGAATAGGTGAGCAACGAAAGGAAAAAAGAAGAGAGGAAGTACGAGGGGAAAAAGAGATACGTAGTAGTAACAGAGGAAGAACGAGAGGGGTAAAGCGAGATACGTAGTAGTAAAGAGGAAATATAAGTTCAAAAAAACAACAAAGTGAGGACGTGATACGGATAGTGTTATTGGACGCTCAGGAATGGAAAGAGAGAGTGTATGACGTTTCGGGCATAGCCCTTCGTCGGAAAGATGGAAAGTTCGGAGAATGGAAGAACGGAGAAAGAGGAAAATGGTACCGATGCCCACGAGGTTACATTGTGAAAAGACCGGAAGAGGAGGTGGTGGGGGAAAAGTTCTTTCTAAGACAGGAGAGTGAAAAAGGGAGATGAATATCTGTGCGTGCGCGAGAGTCTGCGAGTGTGTGTGTGATAACAGAACGTGTGTGTGCGTATGTATGTGTGTGTGTGTGTGTGTGTGTGTGCATGGTTTGGTGGTTTATCTGTTAGTGTGTTTGTGTGTGTGTGTGTGTATGACGTAGTGGAAGGAATTAGTAGCAGGGATGGTTAGTGGACGCTTATAGACAGTGTTAGGTAGGTCAACAGGTGGTTTTTTTAAGTATGTGTGTGTTCGTGTTTGTGTGGGGTTGTAGGTGTTGGGTACGTGTACGTGTGTGTGTGTATTTTGTATGTGCGCGTGTGTGTATGTGTATGTTTTTGTGCGTGCGTGTGTGTTTGTGTGTATGTGTATGTTGTGTATATGTGCGTTGCTGTGTACGTGTGTGTGCGTGCGTTTGCTATTGTATGTGCGTGTGTTGTTTATGCCCATGTGTATGTGATTGTATGCGTGTCTCTGTGAGTGTGTAGTGTTGGTGAGAAGTGTGTGTGCGTGTATGTGGGTGTGTGCGTGTGTGTGTATGTGTGTGGATGTGCGTGTGTGTGTGGGATTGTGAGTGTTAGGTACGGGTGTGTGTGTGTTCATGTGTGTTTATGTGTGTCTGTATGTTTGTTTCCGTGTGCGTGTGTGTGCGTGTATGTGTGTATTTTTTGTGCGTGCGTGTATGTGTATATTGTGTATGTTTTCGTGCGTGCGTGTGTGTTATAAATGTGAGTGAGTATTGTGTATGTGAGAGGTGTGTGTGCGTGTGTGCATGTGTGTATATGTGTATGTGTGCATGTGTGTATATGTGTATGTGTGTTGTGTATGTGTGTGTGTGTGTGTGTGTGGTTTTGTGTATGTGAGAGGTGTGTATGTGTGTGTTTATGTGTGTGCGTACGTATGTGTGTGAGAGCGTAAGGATGTGTGCCAGGTATGTGTGTTATTTTGTGTGTGCACTCCTGTGTGTATGTGTGTGCATGTGTATGCGGCTGTGTATGTAGGCGTGCGCGTATATATGGGTGTGTGTGTGTAGGTGTATGGGAGGTATGTGAGGTATGTGTGAATGGGGTATGTATGGGTTGTCAGGTGTGTGGGGGGTTTTTTGTGAATGGGGGTATATGTGGGTTATGTGTGCAAGGGCGTGTATGCTTGGGTATGTGTGTGTGTGTGTGTGTGTATGTTTGCGTGATTGTTAGCGTGTGTGTGTATGCGCAAGTGTGCGTGTGTGTGCGTTTGTATAAGTGTGTGGGTGAGTCTGAGCGTGTGAGTGCATGCATATGTGTTGTGTGTGTGTGGTGTGTTGGGGGTAGGTGTGCTTGTACATACATACATGTATACACACACACTCACACACACACACACAGAGTTATACCTCACTTTACGAGGATCCGCTGTACGAGACCCCGGCTTTACGAGTTTTATTTTATGATAAATTTTTCAAGCACAAGATCCAAGTTTTGAACGAAGTGAAAAAGTTTGTATTACCATAACAAATGCTTTTGCATGATACCAAAAAATTTATAGAGAGCGAAAAATAGCTTCTCAGCAAACAACTCTACACTTGTTTTTTAAAAAGAAATCTAGAAGTCCGTCTACGAGTGCTTGTGAATCGACGATCGCGTCTACAACTGATGGTGTGTGCGAGTCTAGTGCGAGTGTAAGTGATGCAGAAAACGATTATAATAATAATACTTTTTATTATAAGTTATCTTGACATTATTTTTACTTTACATAAAATATTCTTTACATTCTACTGTTGTTTTATTGCCATTTATTCACGAGTATTATAAATTTTATATAAAAAATTTTTTCTGGGAACAAATTACGATTTATAACATTGCTGCTTTGAGAAATTATTGCTCTGCTTTACGAGTTTTACCTTACGAGCGGTTTCCGGGAACAAATTAACTCGTATATCGAGGCATTAATATATGTATAGTTTTTTAGTTTCCTCGAACAAATCCACTCACAAGGGTTTTCATGGCTGGGAAGCAAACTTCTTATCACACAGGCACGCCTGCAAAGAATAATTGAAGACGGAAAAATAATTCCGGATCAGCTGATAGCCCCACCTGGAACTGAACTTATCATCTCTTGCTTATAGTGGCCTAAGTGTTGTGTGTTGGCACTCCGTCGCTTACGACGTCGAGGGTTCCAGTTGATCCGATCAACGGAACAGCCTGCTCGTGAAATTAACGTGCAAGTGGCTGAGCACTCCACAGACACGTGTACCCTTAACGTAGTTCTCGGGGATATTCAGCGTGACACAGTGTGACAAGGCTGACCCTTTGAATTACAAGCACAACAGAAACAGGAAGTAAGAGTAAGAGAAAGTTGTGGTGAAAGAGTACAGCAGGGTTCGCCACCATCCCCTGCCGGAGCCTCGTGGAGCTTTAGGTGTTTTCGCTCAATAAACACTCACAACGCCCGGTCTGGGAATCGAAACCGCGATCCTATGACTGCGAGTCCGCTGCCCTAACCACATACTTGTTTTCCATTGAACTGCCCTTCTAAATCCACTGCCTCCTCCTCATCATCATCATCATTGTCGTGGTCATGGTTGTCATCATCATCAACTGTCAGAAAAAAAAAAGTGACAGAAGTATCAGGGATACTAGAGGTAAATTCCAATGTTATCTTTTATATTTAACTTGTTTCAGTTATTAGACTGCGGCCATGCTGGGACACTGCCTTGTAGAATTACAGTCGAACGAATCGCCCCCAGTACTAATTTTTTAAAAGCCTGGACCGATATCTTTTGCCGAACTGCTAAGCTACGGGAACATAAACAAACCAACACCAGTTTTCAAACAATGGTGGGGGACAAACACAGACACAAAGACAAACGCGCGCACACACACACACACACACACACACACACACACACACAGATACATACACACACACACATACGCTCTCTCTCTCACTTTCTCTCTCCCTCTCTCTCTTCTCTTCTCTTCTCTTCCCTCTCTCTCTCCCTCACACAGAGCTTTTTTCAGTTTCCGCTTACTAAATCCACTCACAAGGCTTTGGTCAGCCCGAGACTATTAGTAGAAGGACTTTTTAAAGGTGTCACGCAGTGGGACTGAATCCGGACCACGTGGTTGGGAAGCAAACTTCTTGCCACACAACCACGCCTAACTGGAAGATGTCACCTCAGAAAATTATGCTAGTGAATTCCTCAATAGAAAGTAAGTTGGCCGTATTTGCAATCGTCAAAATAACGACCGTTTAATTTCGGAGTTAATGCAGTAAAATGAGCAATCCGGGCCTCATTATAGGCTATGAATATGATGGTGCAATTGGGGCATGTCTTGGGTCTTATGTTAGAAAACAACAAAAGGACGATTTTCAATAGGCGGACAAGGGTGATGGTTCTAGGCTCAGGTGGGATGTACAGGATAAAGAAAAGTATGATAGTGTACTTGTATACCTCTACTTACGTCAGTAATTTATTCCAAGACCTGCGACTTAACTCGAAAAATGACGTAACACAAAAAATCAATATGAAAATATTTATTAGCTTATATTTGTTTTAGGTGCTTTTTTTTTTTTAATTTTGCTTTTATGTATGTTCGTTGAGCCTAGTCGGATAAATTGACTGATGTTGAGGTTTATTCCTGAAAGCACCATAAAAAAACAAAGCAAAACGACGTAACGTTGAAATAGACGTATCTTGAAACGACGAAGTTGAGGTATGTCTGCATATGGATATCACGTTGATAGTGAATTGGAGTTGACAGGGTCCAAGGGAAAAGAAAAGTGGTTGAGAAGGTTAAGGGCATGGTTAGTATCCTTGCTATAAGAGGGCAAGGAAGTGACGAGGAGTAACATAATCTTATCGCGGTCGCTGGAAAGAAGCACAGTGGAGAAACTACAGGGGGAGACAACGAGATGACCGAGGTGGGTGAGTTTATGAAGCTTGAAGGAAAAGTGATAGATAGGTAGATAAATAGAGAGATAGACAGATCGATAGATGGAGAGAGAGAGAGAAAGAGAGAGAGAAAGAAAGAAAGAGAGAGAGAGAGAGAGAGAGAGAGAGAGAGAGCGTTCAAGACATACACACTTCCCGTCTGACTGTACAGCCTTTTTGTTTGTTTATTTCACCGTTTCGTTTTCCTGTCTTGTTTTCCGTCGGCCACTACCCTCCACGAAAACAATTTAATTTGTGTTCGTGGGAAGAACCATTTTAACGATGCGTACTGCCTTAATTCTTCGAAACGCCGGAGTTTTAATGGTGGCAGCTGATGAAGGGGATGTTTCTATGTGGCCTGCTTGTTTGTTGCACCTTGTTTATCATTTTGTCCTTGTTCTTTTGCCACGTCATGTACCCAGTTATGTATCTATATGTACATGTAGATGAACGTATATACATACATGTACATATATATGCATATACTCATATATTGTTTATATATATATATATACATATATATATATATATATATATATATATATATATATATATATATATATATATATATATATATATATAACAGGTACATAGAGAAAGAACACAGGTACATGAAGTTCGATGTGTTTGCCATAAACTTTGTGATTGTGGAAGATGAGATGATTAACTTAATATGGGTTAAAAGTTTTTGGTTCTGGAATCCGTGTTTCTTTGGTAGCTTGCACTAGAAGTTGGTATTATTGAACTGTTGGGGAGTTTCCTCTTCCGTAGAGAACAGGCCCTCAAATAAAAGAGGCACCGACCTTCGCCTGTTGGCTTTATTGTGCAGTTGGCGAACGGTCATATTCAAGCTCTAAAGATATTCTTGGAAGTTAAATAAATCCAGATCACAGCACCACTGTTTTGCAGACAGGTCAATGATT
Source organism: Octopus bimaculoides (assembly GCF_046866305.1). NCBI lineage: Eukaryota > Metazoa > Mollusca > Cephalopoda > Octopoda > Octopodidae > Octopus > Octopus bimaculoides. The sequence continues at coordinate 84,327,931 of NC_142931.1, read as the reverse complement.
GTGAACTGTCCATGTGGAGTTGCGTTATTTTAACAGAGTCTTTTTCCCCCATTTCATTAGGTTGGAAGCCAGCGTTTCGTAAGAGCAACTCTATTCATGTGACTCTTGTGAAGTGGAGAATTTGAACTCAGAACGCAAAAATAAAAAACAAAACAAAACAAAAAACAAACAGAAAACAACAAAATAAAAAACAAAGCAAAACAGCGACATCAAGAACAAATCTCTTCTAAAGAATCGAACAATTCGGCTAGCTCACTGGTCTGGTATGTTACTTATCGAGAGGATATCGAAAGAATGAAATGTAAATTGACTTCATCGAGGTTTTGACTAGAATATAGTGATCGAATATTGTGATCGTTCATTCTATTCATATATATATATATATATATATATATATATATATATATATATATATATATATATATATATATATATATATATATATCAGGAAAATAAGACACGGTAGAAAATGCTAAAATAATTTTATCGTACAAAACATTTTAGTACCGGTTTCAGTCATTGCGACTTTTTCAACTTAGAGTAAAGTATGAAAAACAATTAAATTGTGGAAAAATTAAATGAAATGTTTTTTTAAAATATAGTTCATAGTTTTCAAATACAAGGGACATTTTCCGTTTTTTTTTTCTGCCTGTCTCTATCTCTCTTTTTAACTCTAGATTTCTACTATATCGGTAGCAAAAGATGTGAACTGAGACAAAATCAGCAAGAGCAAGAGATATAAATCACGGCACTGAGATGTGAGATGTTAGGTTTGTGAGTGGCTTTGAGAAGAGTAGCAAATATTAATTGTACACAGTAACATCAGCGACCATAACAGATATAAGGTATGGTATAAGGAAGTGAGTTGCATTAACAGGTGTGAATTGAATTATCAGATGCGAGTTGCAATATGGTATGTGAACTGCATTATCAGAAATAAGTGGTATTATCAAGTGTGAGCTGTATTATCAGTTGTGAGTTGTACTATCAAATATTAACTGCTTAATCAGATGTGAGTTGCACTATCAACTATATTATCAGATATAGCTGCATTTTCAGTTGTTGCTGCATTATCAGATGTATCAGATATGAGCTGCATTATCAGATGTGTGTTGTGTTATCAGGTATAGCTACATTATCAGATGTAAACTGCATTATCAAATATATTATCAGATATAGCTGCATTTTTGAATTGCTGCATCATTAGATGTATCAGATATGAGCTGCATTATCAGATGTGTGTTGTGTTATCAGGTATAGCTACATTATCAGTGGTGAGCAGCATTATCAAATATATTATCAGATATTGCTGCATTTTTGAATGTTGCTGCATTATCATGTATATCAAGTACGAGCCGCATTATCAGATGTATGTTGCATTATCAGGTATAGCTACATTATTAGATCTGAACTGCATTAACAGATGTGAGCAGTAGCAATATGTGTGAACAGTAGTAGTAATATAAGATGTTAGTTGCAGTACTAAATGTGATTAGCAGTATCACTAATCTCAATAAATGTATCCCAGAGCAGTAGATGACGATTACTGCAGGGTATCTGAGCAGCACCAGCGGATGTGAGTTGTTGAAACAGATATGAGTTGAAGCTCTAGATATGATCAACAACATCGCCAATGTCAGCAGATGTTGGATAAATTAGCAGATGTGAGTTGCAGCAGAGTAGTTGAGGCAAACATGATAGCATCGCCCGTCGGTGCGGATGTGTGCTGTAGGAACAGAAATGAACAACAATACCAAAAGCAACAGTAGCAGCAGTAGCAGCAGAAGCAGAAGCAGCAGCAGAGTCATTAGGAGATAGAGTCAATACTGCAGAAACAAGAACCAATGATGAGGCTAGAGTTAGTAACGACGACAGCAGCAGATATGAAGAACTGCACCAGCAGCAAGAGCAGCAGCAGCAGCAATCCTAGCATTTTGGCTGCCAATCAGTGCGTTCCACATATGTATGGTGATGGTTTTTGCTCATCCGGTGGGTATATTTAGCTGTGTAAATTGGTAGAAATCAGTAACAGATGTTGCTGTCAACAGTAATAGAAGCGAGAGACAGTAGAGGGCAACGTAACAACAGCAGCGTTAACAGAAGCAGTAGATGTGGACAACTGGAGCTGCAGAAATAGCAATTCATTGGAATGAGTAACGGCAGCGACAGAAGCGTTAGATATGTGCAACAGATGCAATAACAGAAGCAGTAGATGTGGACAACTGGAGCTGCAGAAATAGCAGCTCATTGGAATGAGTAATGGCAGCGACAGAAGCGTTAGATATGTGCAACAGATGCAATAACAGAAGCAGTAGATGTGGACAACTGGAGCTGCAGAAATAGCAGCTCATTGGAATGAGTAACGGCAGCGACAGAAGCGTTAGATATGTGCAACAGATGCAATAACAGAAGCAGTAGATGTGGACAACTGGAGCTGCAGAAATAGCAGCTCATTGGAATGAGTAACGGCAACGACAGAAGCGTTAGATATGTGCAACAGATGCAATAACAGAAGCAGTAGATGTGGACAACTGGAGCTGCAGAAATAGCAGTAGATAGCAGCATCAGCAGCAGTAGCAGAGGGTATGTACGTCAGCAACAGCAGTTAATGCAGCAGCAGCAATAAGAGAAGCAACTGATTTCAACAACAGCAGTAATACATGCAGCAGTATATGTGAGCATCAGCTCCTCTAGCACATGCAGTCGATGTTTGTAACAGCTGGAATAGAAGCTACAACTGCGACAGCTGCACCTTCAACAGCTGCAACACTAGGTGTGACTACTTGCAGCAGTATAAACGTTATCATCAGTATCTCCAGCCACGGAGGGTAGCCTCTCTAATGACTACATCTCTGCCAGTAACATTTATAGGAGATGACATCAAATCCTGGATAGGAAGCATCTCAGTCACGCATTGACTGTGGTGTGCCGTTTAACCCCAGGGACACTTAAAAAAAAAAAAAGGTGGTGAGCTGGCAGAAACGTTAGCACGCGCCGGGTGAAATGCTTAGCGGTATTTCGTCTGCTGCTACGTTCTGAGTTCAAATTCCGCCGAGGTCGACTTTGCCTTTCATCCTTTCGGGGTCGATTAAATAAGTACCAGTTACACACTGGGGTCGATATAATCGACTTAATCCGTTTGTCTGTCCTTGTTTGTCCCCTCTGTGTGTAGCCCCTTGTGGGCAGTAAAGAAATAAAAAATAATAAACGTTAGCATCAGATTAGACAAAAGTAGTAATAGATGCTGTAATAGTTGTCAATAACAAATGCAGTCGTAACAGCAGTAGAACATGTGGACATCAGCAGCAAAATATGTGAGCAACAGCAGAAGTTGATGTAAACAACAGCAGCAGAATAAGTGAACAACAGCAGCAAAATATGTGGACAACAGCAGCAAAATTTGTGAGTAACAACAGTTCACAACAACAGCAGAATAATATCACCAACAACAGTAGACAATGTGAGCAACAGCAGCAAAATATGTGGACAACAGCAGCAAAATATGTGGACAACAGCAGCAAAATTTGTGAGTAACAACAGTTCACGACAACAGCAGAATAATATCAGCAACTACAGTAGACAATGTGAGCAACAGCAGCAAAATATGTGGACAACTGCAGAAAAGTTTGATATGACCAACAGCAACAATTGATGAGAGCAACAGCAGCAGATTATGTAAGCAACACCAGCAGAGTATGCGGACAACAGCAGCTTAATATATGAGCACTAACATTAGATAATGTGAGCAACAGCAGCTGCAGTTGATGTGAGCAACAGCAGCAGTTGATGTAAGAAGTTGCAGCAAGGGCAACAGCAGCAATGGATGTGAGCAGTAACTGCAAAGTTACAGCAGTATTAGTGATACGGCAGCACTTGTTGCAGCAGATGTGTACAGCAGCAGTAACAGCAGCCACGAAATCTTCAGCGTTAGATTTAGGTAACATTTGAAATAACAGCAGCAGCAGGAGTAACAGTAACATCATCAACAGCAGCAACAGTAATAAGCAGCAGCACTAGATATTAGCAGAAGCTGCCGTAACAGCTTCAGCAATATATGTGTAACTGTAGTAAGTTACAGCGGGAGCAGTAGATGTGACCAACAGCAGTAATAACTATCTCTAATAAGCATTTCCTCACCAAATTCAGGTATAAGACACGAATTTGGTGGGAAGGGGCTACCCGATTAAATAGAGCCCAGTCAATGATTAGCCCTTTATTTTATCGACCGCGGAAGGACGAAAAGGTAAAGTTGATATCGGCGGGATTCGAACTCAGAACGTTAAAGTGCCAAAAAGTAATATTATAAGGTATTTTTCCGACACTTTAAAGATTCTGCCAGTCCACCGTCCTGTACAGCAAGTGTAATTACAACAACACTACATAGCAGCAGCAGCAGCAGCAGCTGTTATCTGCAATTACAACAGCAGCATCAGCAGAGTCAGAAGCCATACAATTCAGGTATTTCCCCGGTATCACCAGAACATTGCGGCCTTTGATGGTTTTTATTATGTATTTAGGTTAAATATTGATTTTATTTTCTTGCTCCACTTTCAGCATTTTTGACTCCTACCTTCTCTCAGTCTGTGTCTGTCTGTCTGTCTGTCTGTCTGTCTGTCTCTCTCTCTCTCTCTCTCTCTCTCTCTCTCTCTCTCTCTCTCTTTGTCTGCTTGTCTGTCTCTCGCTTCCATGTCAGATTCTCTAATTCTTCTGTTCACCTTAACTATTTTCTCTCACATGCAGCTCTTGTTTTCCCACTTGCTCTCTCTCTCTCTCTCTCCCTCTCTCTCTCTCTCTCTCTCTCTCTCTCTCGCGCGCACACACACACACACACACACCACCACCACCACCACCACCATTGCCACAACCGCTACCCCCATCCACACCATCAGTTCCACCATCAACCCCTACAATCACCCACACCATCACTCACTCATTCCTTCTCTCATATCATCTACTCTCCTACACACACACACACACACACACACACACACACACACACACACACACACACACACACACACACACACACACACACAATTGTCTGCACATTTTCTCCGCTTACGCATTGTTATACATAGTTCTTAATCACCCTCTTATCTACTCTTTCTTTCAAGTATACTCAATACTCTTTCATAATCTCACTATGTTTGTTCTTCTCCACTTGTCTTCCTAAGCTCACTCTTCCATCTCCCATATTGCTCTCCCACTATTCTTCTTTCTCCCCCCCCCTCTCTCGCGCTCTCTCTTGCAAGTCTGCTGTCACCGACCCAATAAGGGAACAACTATGCAATGCGATCGGTTAACCTTACAGAAATAGCAACCAAAATTCCATCAGATTTAGCACTACAATCTTCAAAAGGAAGGACACAATATAATGTAGAACTAAATACGCCTAAAAATACGATGAAGTCAAAGCAGGAACACATGTAATTATAGGTATGGTTGCTGAGGATTGACCTAGGACTTAACAACAGCATCAACCTACACCGTTTTAGCAGTGATATACGTGCGTTTCTTGTCTGTTAAATAAAAAGTATTCCCGTTTCATCTCTGAGTTGTTTTTTATGAATAACTAAAAACAGTATAAATCAATGGCAAAGTTCCAACATGGGAGGATCAGCAGCAGTATACCAGACTTCATCGAGTCTTGGATATTTATGTAGCGTACATATCCATCTGGCTGTCCGGTGCTGCACTGGGATATCCTACTCAGTACCTTCTCCGTTGTTGTTAGCCAACTTCTGCATTATCAGACATAAACCTACCGCTGCTATCTAATAAATCCATCGCAACAAACCTTCCACACTCAGTTCAACCACATTTAAAGCGTCAAGCCACTTCCTAATAGCGAGACCTGCAAAGCCATAGCAATGCCCTGTAAAACCCTACAAAACTCTGCAAAGCCCTACAAAGCATTCCAAAGCTCTGCAAAACCCTACAGCTATCCTCCACTGTCCATAGTTTTTGTCCTTCATCAGTTTTCCTTGCAGTCTTCCATCAACTCTGCATACCCCACTTCCTTTCTTTCATTTTCTCTATCTTCGTCTCACTCGAAGTAGCTGAGCCCATGACGACTGTACGATGTACTACCATTGATGCAAAAAACCAGATCAAATCTCAAGCTCGTGTTCACCACTTGTGCTAGCATCATCTACTTCCTTTTCTCATCCACTAACACTTCCCAGTCATCTATCACTACCAAATTCCTACAAGCACAAAGAGCGCATACGTTCTTCTCGTCCACAAAAAAAGTGAGTGGAAATATCTTTAAAGCTGTTACTCGGGTATAAGTAGAAACATAGGATGTAACGAAACTTTTCTTGTTTCTGTAATATAACTTTTACCTTTTATTTTCTACTTGTTTCAGTTATTGAAATGCGACCGGGGCACTGCCTGGAGGAGTTTAGTTGAATAAATCGACACCTTTGTTAATTGTTAAATGTTTCTCGAACCACTAAGTTACGGGGTCATAAACAAATCAACACCTGTTGCCAAACTGTGGTGGAGGACAAGCACAATCACAAAGACACACACAATCACAAAGACACACACACACACACACACACACACACACACACACACACACACACACACACACACACACACACACCCTCGCACACACACACACACACACACACACACACACACACACACACACACACACACACACACACACACACACACACACACACACACACACACACACACACACACACACACACACACACACGTACGTACGCACGTAAGTATGTATGTCATTATTCAGTTTTATTTCATGATTTCTTATCAATAGAGAAAGAGCCGATTTCTAACCTAGATCCAAAACTCCTTCAATGAAATTTCAACGATATCAACAGGGTATGTATGTATGTATGTATGTATGTATGTATGTATGTATGTATGTATACGTGCAGATTTGTATATTTCGTTTTATGTATGTCTTCTCATGTATGTACTTGAATATCTAGACATGCTCATATACACTTAAATGATAAACTTCTAGAAAGTTTTGCAGACTTTTACACTTCCAGTGACACTCACACACACGTCTCAATTCAATGACAAATGACAAAGTGAAATAAAAGAACAAATAAATAAAGCCCAAAAGATGTTCACATGATTATTAGGTTGACGCTCACAAGGAAATAAGTTGTAAAGTAAAATTTATAGCGTAAAAGTGTAACGTTTCGGATATGGTTCTTCGGAAAGTCCCGGAAAGAGGAGAAAGACAGGAGGAAAAGTGATACGAAAAGAAGAGAGAGCCAAAATAAAACACACGTGGATATATATATATATATATATATATATATATATATATATATATATATATATAAAGTGTAGTATATTGCCACTTGAGTGTGGCTGACCCCTAGGGGTGGATGTTACTGTTGCTTATAGCCCCAGGAGGACATCTCCTCCAGCTGGCTTATCGACTGTGTGTCGATAAGCCAACTGAAGCCAACTGGAGGAGATGTCCTCCTGGGGCTAAAAGCAACAGTAACATCCACCCCTAGGGGTCAGCCACACTCAAGTGGCAATATACTACACTTTATCGTGCAGTTACTGTTAATACTTCATTTAGAGAATTAACATTGTATATATATATATATATATATATATATATATATATATATATATATATATATATATATATATATATATATATATATATATATATATATATACATATATATATATATATATATGTATATATATATGTATATATGTATATATGTATATATATATATATATATATATATATATATATATATATATATGTGTGTGTGTGTATGTATGTATGTATGTATGTATGTATGTATGCAGTACCGTGTAAAATTCTTCGGCCACTTTAAGCTATTGCAAATTGCTGCTAGTTGCCAACTTATAAATGGATGTTTCGCATTGCCTTTTTTACAGATGAATCAATGTTGGAGTCATTTCCATACCTATATCACTATATTTTGTAGTAGGGGTTCTGAATGCGAGACGACCACCCAAAATGACATGCGAAAGGTTTCGGCTGCCTCATATAAATCAATCAAGATACAATGTTTTAAAACAGAAAAATGTCGATAATAAAAATTTATCACATAATGTTCATTTCGGTCGTTTTATGATATAGATAATTTCACAAGTTGCTGTGTCTCTTCATATAGACCACCATAGCATTTAGACTGTCTTACAATATGGACTGTTCCATCATATATACTTTGTCACCATTTGGACCATATCACCTATATGTTTCACTGCGTCTATCATCTCACAGCATGGACTGTTTTAACATGTAGACGGTTTCACTACATAGATATTTTCACCATTAAAAACTGATTACCATATACAATATAGACCTCAACATATAGACAGTTTTACCATTGAATTTGCCTCTCCGCAACTTATTGCATGTAAATTTTAACAACAAAATATTATATGGGCTCCTGTTGAGATTTAGACTGTCTAAAAGACACTCACTGTGGATCACTTCACGATTTAGACTGGTTTACTAGATTGTTCTACTAAATCAGCCATCTCGCCATATGGATTATCTTCTTTCTTAAACCGGATGTATAACCACATAGACCATCTCACTAAATGAGATTTCTCATCCTTTAGACCGTTTCTCCCCATGAACTGTGTCATCACTTAGACCATCTTATCAAATGAGACCTTTCACCTCATTGCCCCTCCTTACTATAGATGGACCGTTTCACCAATAGGGTCATCTCCCTACATGAACCTGTTCTTGATTTGCATGGCCTCACTATTTGACCGTCTTTCCAAATGAGCCGTCTTATAATTTAGACTGTATCACCAGTAACACTATTGCACATTATAGGCCCTCTTATCATCTAGACCAGGGGTTCTCAAACATTTTTTTCTATCTATGAACCTCTTTGATTCCTATTTTACTTAAGTGGGCCCAGTAGGTATTCGATGTTTAAAAACATCTTGTATTTTTATAATTAAATATCATTAGGATCTGTATATAAAAAAAAAATTAAGATATTTTGTGTATTGTAGAAGTATAACCAGTTTATTGCACATAAACGTTACTGGTCTGAAGTACAATTTTTTCATGGCCCCTGAAAAATTACCGTGGACCACCAATTTACTATATTGCATCTGTGGACCTCTGTGGTCCATATGGACCCTGGTTGAGAAACCCTGATTTAGACTCTCTCACTAAATGAGCTTTCCAATCATTTAAGCACTCTCGCCATACAATTTGCCTTATCATATGTGGGTCAACATATTACATTTAATCATTTAATATAAAAAAAAAAAAAAATCCCAACCACAATCATACTTTTCTTTCGTGGTTATTGAATAGAATCTACGACTTCCATGGATCTGTAACGCATCGCTCGATCTGCTGGAAATCTCCTTCAAATCAAACCTTTATACGATATAATATATATATATATATATATATATATATATATATGAAAAATAAAACAGAAATGAATATAACAATGTGCATGTCTTTCAGATAGCTATTAAGGTGTTATGAATCTTCACTTGTTTTCTTTCGATTTCAACACACGATCTCAGATCAGGTCATTTAGTAAGCATGTACAATTCTTATACAAGCGCGCGCACACGCAGACACACACGCACGCGCACGTGTACACACAGACACACTCGCGCGCGCACGTGCACTCACACTGGTCTAATTCATTGGATTGTGATCATACTGGAGCATAGCTTTGAAGGGCTTTAGTAGATCAAATCTCACCCGGTTCTGATTTCTTTTTTTTGAAGCCCATATTCTATCGTACCCCATTCTGCTGAACCGTTAATTTACGGTGGCAATAAACATCAGTCGTCAAGCGGGTGTTACTTAAAATCAAATCAGAAACACACACACACACACAGAGAAAGAGAGAATGAGAGAGAGTGAGTGAGAGAGAGAGAGAGAGAGAGAGAGAGAGAGAGAGAGAGAGAGGGGGGGTAACGAGTATCTCTTTTCGCAATTATAAGGATTCATTGAAAACGAATATAGCAAATTTAACTCAATCTAAGGGGGATAAAAAGTGAACTAGTCTAAGGGAGATAACTCCTAAAACTTTATCTATCCTGGAAATGTGTAACTTGATTAAAATAGAAGACAGCAGTCTATTGATGCTAGTATTTGTTGTTTAATCCCAAGTCAGTCCCGATTGAGTAGGCTCATTGTTAAAGATATTCCAAATAACACCATTTTCTCTAGTTGTAGCCTATTCTTTTGTTCTGGAGCTTAACTGTGTTGGTGATAATTATAGTGTACTTCCTGAGTCCGGTTAAATTGGTATGGCTTGGGAAGAAGACAAATATGTTAATTCTGATTAGGACCATCGTGTGTGTATGCGTATGTGTATGCGTGTATGTGTGTATGTGTGTATGTGTGTGTGTGTGTGTGTGTGTGTGTGTGTGTGTGTGTGTGTGTGTGAGTAAGCGAGTGAGAGAATGAGGAAAAGAGAGAGAGAGAGAGAGAGGGGGGAGAAAGTGAGAGAGAGAAGGAGGATCTTTTTCAACTGAAAATGTGTTCATAACAAATAGTTGTAAAGCAATTCTCTCTTTTTCTCTCAGTCTATCTGCCCTTGTTTCTCTCTCTCTCTCTCTCTCTCTCTCTCTCTCTCTCTCTCCCTCCCCCTCTCTCTCTCACTCTCTCCCGCGAACGTTGTACATCATAAGTCTGCTGGATCAGGGATTGCTTGGGGTAGAAGGGGAGGAGGGATAAAATGGAAAAGAAGAAACAAATGATAAGGATGACGACGACGACGACGACGACGGCGAAGAAGAAGAAGAAGAAGAAGAAGAAGAAGAAGAAGAAGAAGAAGAAGAAGAAGAAACAACAGCAACAGTAACAACAACAACAACGACGACAACAAATGATGTTTACGATGGAACTTGTTTACATCTCGTTCCGATATCCATTGGGTTACAGGTTGGAACTACAATACCACGTTATCTTAATCATGTTTCTTTTTAAGACATTTCAACATGGGAAGATAATTTTTTAAGTGTGTCCACAAGAAGGTAATAAAGTTGTATTTATTATATTGAATCTCTGTTTCTTCTTTACTGTACTCTCTATATAATCACATTAAAACTAACTTCCTAAACAATGAGATATTCGCTATAACGGTATCCCAAATTCACGAATTGGCCGTTATTTTGGAAGCTCACTATATACTTACCTGTGAAAATGTTAAGTTTGTAGGTCATGGATATAACACTGGCTGGACATTATTTGTCGACACACCGACTGACATCTTGGCATTATATCGAATCAATCAGCTATGTCTCAGAGCAAACATTGAAATCTTTCAACTTTCAACTTGTTTGAAATGGCAGTGAAACTCCTGTTAAATCACACCTATACTCTCTCAAAAGAAAGGGAAACATAGGATAGCGTAGTTATAAAATAGTTGTTACGGGGGGAAAATACGAGATAGTCACTACTGGAATATTGTCAATCATCAGTCTCTCCGATCAGAGCTAACCAAGGGCAAAACAATAACATTTATATATATATATTTCCGCATCCAGATACCATGAATCTAGACTTGGCTTGACCTTTTGGCTCTGCAAGATTGCTCAAATTATTAGTTATTATATTATTCTATAATAAAATATAATGAACGAAGACTTGGCTTTTGTTCCTTCAAAATTTTGCTGTATAGTAATCGATTATTATATAACACTGTATTGAAATACAATATATAAAGACTTGACTTGGCCTTTTAGCCCTTTATGATAGCTCACGTTAATATTCGTCTTTGCATAATTCTGTATTCCATTACATTGAATGTAGATTCTTGTTCTTACATAGTTTGTCCAATTCAATATGAATTATAAAATTCTGTGGGCAAATATAGCGAATGTAAGCATAACTTTTGTCTGTCGAAAATGAAGAATCGAGTTAATACCAATCATTATATAACTTCTATATCCAAATATAGTGCTTGTAAACTCGATGTTTTGTTTCTCCAAGATTGCTCAAATTAATATCAAATCTAAATTTATCGATTAGACATTGGTCGATCGGGTTAACGCACAGAGTGGACAGGCTTGAATTTCATCAAGTCACAGAGGGTAGCCGAAGACCGGGAGAAGTGGGGAAATCTGGTTGCGACGTTATCAACACCCTAACGGCCTCACAGTTAATGAATAGGAAGGAAGGAAGGAAGGACGGGAGATACTGGTTGTTAAATAAGTTGATGGTGTTATATGAAAATCCAAACGTTAATCTAATATTCTATGAACAGTATTTAAAACCGCAAATACAGTGGTAATCCACATAATCTGATTCAGTGTGGTAGAAGACAAATATCTAAAAGCCTAGAGAAAAAACAAAATTCAACGATAAAATAAAAGAAAAAAACGAACAAGTGTAAAAGAGAAAAAAAATAAAACCATAGTCGTCACTCGTGGTGTGTACGTAGTCCTGAACAGCCATAAACATCCACACGATCACCTACACACACACACACACACACACACACACACACACACACACACACACACACACACACACACACACACACAGACACACACACAGACACACACACAGACACACACACACACACACACACACACACACACACACACACACACACACACACACACACACACACACACACACAGACAGAGTATGCACATGAATATATAAAGTAAAATTGAGATTGTTGCCGTAATTTGAAAGTAAAACAATTCTCTGTAAAGAAATACTAAAAAAAAAAATTAAAAAATTAAGGGAGTTAACTCGTATGCTAGTAGAAGTGTGAGATTGTGGTTTGGCAGAAACAAGAGAGCGGTGGACTAAAATATCTTACAGTGTTTACAATTATCTTTCTACAACCTGACTTTGAAGCTGCGTACAAACTTGACCACGTAGACATAACAGCAAAATATCCCTCATACTCCATTCGGATATCTTAAAAGAGAAGACATTTGATTATGTAGTTCTAGTATAACTGGCTGAAAAAGTAAAAAAAAAAAGACGGTAATCACAAGAGGTACGTCTTTGATCTTAGGTATGCAGCAACAGCAGCAACTGCCGTTGTCCGCTTCGTAATTCATGTCTCATGCAATCTTTTCTACTCTAGACACAAAGCCCGAAATTTTTTGGTTGGAGGCCAGTTGATTGGATCGACCTCAGTACGCAGCTGGTATTTAATTTATCGACCCGAAAGGATGAAAGGCAAAATCGAACTCAGAACATAAAGACAGACGAAATACCGCTATGCATTTCGTCCGACGTGCTAACGTTTCTGCCAGTTCGCCGCCTTTCATGTCTCATCTAATATTGGATAAATGAAGTTCCAGTAACACACTAGTTCGATCCAATTGACTTCACATCCACCTATAACAAGAAATAATAATTATTACAGGCGTAGAAGATTAGCAGAATCATTAGAATGGAATTTAGCTACGACCTTTTATGTTTTAAGTTCAATTTTCTCACCAATGCTGATTCACCCTTTCACCCTTCTGGTTCGATAAAATCAATACTTGATTTGATGCTATCGACTCTACTTACATTTATGCCACGGTAAGTGAATATAAAAATATAGGAAGTATTTCCTGGTAATCCGAATTTCGATTCCCAGTTGTGGCCATTACCTATCACTTGTATTGCTAATAGGCTTGGAAAGAGCATGAATGTCATATCATCTCATTTCCTATTGCAAAAATATTTGATATTTGGTGCTTGTCTTAAGATTTTATACCAATTCATGAACCTTTGGTGCCTTCAGCGGTGTGCAGTTTGACGTTATCTTACATCCTTCTTCAGACTAGTCTTAGCGACCTGAAAAGTGCGATGACTCTGCACTTACCCTCTAACTAAGCAAAAAAAAAAAAAAAAAAAAAGCCCCGATATCTACAAATTTAGAATAAAATTGTCTGTTGAATCCAGACTGAAATTAATTCTCAGTTTACCCCGCTTTGTTTTACTCAACATCCTTACTACTATTGGCACAAAGCTTGAAATTTTGGGGGATTATTGAACTAATTATATTCAAAGTTCAAATCTCGGAGTGTCAACTAACCAATATCCTACCTAATCGATTTTCACACTAGCTAAGTTAATTTCATCAATTATAGCATTCCATTGTAGATGAATTTAAACATAATGAAGAAATAGATATTCATTAAGAATGGAAAAAGCAGACTCAATTTGTGTTTCTCAGGAACATACAAACATCAGTGGCATATATTAGAGATGGTGGTGAATCCCATAACTCATTGACCCGTTGGATCATAACTGAAGACTTCGGGTGTATAAAGAGTATTTCGAGGATATCTTAAAGATGGAGGGACAGCTTGAACATCTAATTCCCTCTGTAAGATACGTCTTTTGAACGGCACAGCAAATTAAGAAATCATCCGTTAAATTTACATTACTATCGCTGCTAAAGTACTAGTTCATTGTGATAGGCTTGTAGAATTGTTAGAGTATCAGAAGACGTACTTGGCGGTATCTGTTTCGGCTCTCAGTGCTTTGAGATGAAATTGCATCAGGATCAACTTTACTGTTCATCCTTTTGGGGTCGATAAATTGTATCAGCCAAAAATAATAGACTGGTGGAATTGCTAGAACGTCGAACGAAATACACACACACACATTCACATATGTACATATAGGATCACGTATGTATGTATGTATGTATGTATGTATGTATGTATGTATGTATGTATGTATGTATGTATGTATGTATGTATGCAAGAATAATTGGTGCTATTCATATTTGACAGAGTTATCTCCCTCTATACAACTGGCTTTTTAAAAAAAGGGAAGGAAGAAAGGAAGGAAGGCAGGGGGCTCCCGGTATGGTCCTAGTCTAAATTACTGAAGTAAAGGAGAGAACCCCCAATCCACCCCACCCACCCCAGTAGCGATCAACTTCTGATGAACCGATTTATCGGTTTTAAGATTCTTTGAATCAGTTATACGCATTAGGATGGCATGAACATATCCTAATCAAATTTTTCAAGTCCACCAACTACTGAAATCATACTCCTTATGTAACAGATCAATCTAAAATCTGGATATCAATTAAAACGAATTTCCAAGTGACAAAAAAAAAAAAAAAAAAAAAAAATTACGGGAACAGAAAGAAAGAAAGAAAAACTCGAGTGATTTTTTTACAATGTAAGGGAAGTAACTGTTGCTGGCTTTAAATTGATTATTGAAATATCAGTCTGTTAAGATTTCTATAAAGATGAAGAGCGACCTTCAAAAGTGAATTGGTACTTAGGCCATTCTCATGAAAGTTAAACCAAACACAGATTTTCAAAAATTGTTTAGAATGCGCAGGAAAATAAATAAATAAACAGTACTAAAAACCCACAAAGATATTTTGAAATGGTTCGTTTTCGATCAGATATCCTTATTGGAATAATTTCTTCTAGCTCTACAGTGTTGTCTTTACTTTTGTCACTTACGTCATGGCCATTTCAGTTACCTACGTCACATTAGATAAATGTTAACTGTGATCGCGGCGATTTCATTTAACATTTTTTGCCATTTCAAGGTCCAATGTAAATAAGCGCTATGAGTCTTTTTTTTTATGGTTCTCTGAAGAAATTCAGAGGAATTAGTAGTTAATTTTTAAAAGCAAAAAAATGTTACTTTTTTCGATGTCATGTATGTCACATTTTTTAGATCTTTTTTTTTTTACGTTTTACTTGTTTTAGCCATTAGGCTGCGGCCAAGCTGGGGCAACCCTTTGAAGAATTTTTAGTCGAATGAATGGAGCCAAGTACTTAATTTTTTGTTAAGCCTGGTTCTTATTCTATCGATCTCTTTTGCCGAACTGCTAATTTATGGGGACGTAAACACATCAACACCGGTTGTAAAGCGGTGGTGGAAGACAAACACAGACACAAAGACACACACACACACACACACACACACACACACAACACCGTGCTTCTTTTAGTTTCTGTCTATCAAATCCACTCACAAGGCTTTGGTTGGCTCTAGGCTATAGTAGAAGACACGTGCCCAAGGTTCCACGTAGTAGGAATGAACTCGGAACCATGTGGTTGGGAAGGAAACTTCGTACCACACAGCCATGTCTCTCTACAGAAAATTCAACAGACATTCCAGGTTAAAAAAAAAAAAAAAATTGTTTCAATCTTGCCTGAATAGTTAAAACTTTATTGCGAAAAATGAATCAATCCATTTCTTTTAATAAATGTCCAAGTTTTACGGCAGCGATATTCCATAAATTCTCTCCTGACTGTCACGTACGTCACGCGAATAATGGATCGTTGGATGAAAATTTGGGCTTAAATAGCTTCACGGAGAAATTTATTAAACTAAAATCCTCAGATGCAGTCGATGATGATGATGATGATGATGATGATGATGATGATGATGATGATGATGATGATGATGATTATGATGCAGCGTACCTTCTTAAAGACCGGTTTTATTGCTAAAAGCGGATGCTGGAATAAATGGATACAACACCAGTGTACTTTACTGCAAATAATCCCGGATAATTCTGGTACCCATCCCTGACAGATCAAATAAACTCGATTGAAGCAGTGTGGAGAATAAAATATCCATACATTCAGCGAATCAGCGAAGTGTCAGTAATGGGTTTCAATGCATGGTATAATCCCCGTCCCCCTAAGTCCTCCTCCTTCCCCTCCTCCTCCTTCCCTTCTCCTCCTCCTTCCCTTCTCCTCCTCCTTCCCTTCTCCTCCTCCTTCCCCTCCTCCTCCTCCTTCCCCCTCCTCCTCCCCTCCTCCTCCTCACTACTTTCGCCGCCGCCTTCGTCATCGCTGCCGCTGCCCTCGCCACCGTTGCCGTCGTCACCACCAAGACTACCATTACCACCACCTGCTTATCATCATCATCATCATTGCCATCGTCGTCGGCATCATCATCATTTACAGTGATAACATTACCTCTCACATACAGCCGCTATGACGTCACGCTTCGCTTACGTCATACAATTGGAAAGTTTACATAACCAACTGGACGTTGAAGACGTTTTCAGATATTCTAATGGTTCGCTGTGCTAGTTGCCACGCGGGAGAAGCATTTGTTTTCTTAATTAGGGTTGAGGTAATTATTTGAAAAGTCACCTGAAGAGACGCATCTGCACCTATAATGCAGGACAATTGGTTTTGAATAAAGAATCTCGTGAATTTCTTTTTCTGTCTTTCATCCTATTCACACACACACACACACACACACACACACACACACACACACACACACACACACACACATACACACACACATATATATAATCTACTGTCTCTCCTTTTTATTTGTCTCTCATCTTTTTATATAAACTCAACGGACACAAAGGAATTTCTGACGTAAATCCAATACAGATTTGGAGTGGCTAATTCGCTGGTGTAAAGGTAACACATTTAGTCGCGTTAAAAAAGGTATGTAGGTTCGAGTCCCACGCGGATAGGAAAGCCTTTTTTCTGTGGAGAGCTTATATTCCCCTTTATTAGACTATTTTTCTTAGTCATTGCACAGTGATCGCCATAAGCTTCAAGCTTATATGAAAAAACCATATATATATATATATATATATATAGAGAGAGAGAGATAGATATAGATATATATATATAGAGATATAGATATAGATATATATATATACATACACACATATATTTATACCTATGTATACTGTATATAACGTAATATAAGCATTATACATACATATATATATATATATATATATATATATATATATATATATATATATATATATATATATATATATATAAACGCCGAACTATGTCAGGTCATCGTACCAAATACCCTGGCATGATAGACATCATATACCGAGAAACGCTTGGAATTAATACAAAGAAGGTCTTTTCCATTTCCAAGGTTTTTTTTCCGTTTCATGTAATCATGTAGATCTGCAAAACTTGAGTGCATAAAAGATAGTCTGTTCCTTTCTAACTTTCTCCTTCTTTTCTCTCTCTGTAACACCCCCCCCCCCACGCACATATATAGACAAACATATTTCAATGCATTAACTGTAGCAGACAATTCTCGGAATAATTTTGGTAGGATATATTTGTATGCGCTGTGTTGCAGAGAAGGAATATAAAATAAATGAAAATGTATATCACACTCAGAAAGAAATATATTTCTGCTTATATGAAAACACAGACACTCACAGACATACATGCACACATACACACACACACACACATATATGTCTGTGTGTATGTATATGTATATGCATGTATGTATGCATGTATGTGTAAATGCATATGCATATATATATTCGTATATTACACCTACGTATACATTTAGACATAAGATTTTATATTTTTGAGGAGTACCATACATAGGTATGCATTTATCTATGCAAGTATGTATGTATGTTTGTATGTTTGTATGTATGTATGTATGTATGTATCTATCTATCTATCTATCTATCTATCTATCTATCTATCTATCTATCTGTCTGTGCTCACACACGCACACTTACGCACACACGCACTTACTCACGCGCGCACACATACACATACACGCACATAATCCATGAATGGGAAGGCGAGTGGCCAAGTGGCTAGAGCATTTCACTTACAATCGCTAGATCGCGGTTTCGATTCTCAGATAGGTGGTGAATCGTATTCTTATGCAAAACACTTCATTCCACATTCCCCCTATCCACTCAACTGTAAATGGATAAGTTAATGAAAGTTATTACGTTATTATTATTATTATTATTATATATATATATATATATATATATATATATATATAAACGTTATGTTTGATTTCTGCTTTGCATTTGTACAAGTTGGCTCCAAGTCTCACCCAGAGATCTCAAGAGACAACAAGTTAGAAGTTCATATTGGTGTTATGCCTAAGGTACCATATATTTCGTTTTGTACATAGTGTTGTTCTAGAGAATGTTTAAGAAACCATAAGAAAATTATGTGTTTGTTTTAAAATTTGAGATTACTTAGAGTATTTTACGTAGGATATGGGCAGTTCCCATAAGCACTATCTTTTGAATTTCTGCCATTTTGGGGTTTCCTGGTATCTGATATAGATAGCAATCAGCCCCTTTTGCTATCATTCCTAGGGCACCTATGACAACAGGTATTGTTTTAGTCTTTAGGTCTCACATTTTGCTAATTTCTATTTCAAGATCTTTATATTTGCTCAGTTTTTGGTAGGTCTTGACAGATACGTTTATATCGATTGGGACAGTCATATCAATGAGGAGGTATGATTTTTGTCTGAAGTCTTTCAATATGATGTCTGGCCTGTTCACATCTATCTTTCTGTCAGTTTGAATGGTGAAATTCCAGAGGAGTGAGGTGTGATCATTTTCAAGCACTGGGGGTGGTTTGTGTTCCCACCAGTTTTTATCATGGGGCAAGTCCAGGTTTGTGCACTATCATGCCTGTTGAGATACTCTGTAGGCGCAAGAAAACTGCACATGGAGACAACATGATCAATGGTCTCCTTTTGTTGTTGACATACACGACATATTGGGGAGCTTCGGTTCTTTAATATGTTGGCCTGGTAATTCCTTGTAGGTAGGCATTGATCTTGGGCTGCTATGATAAACCTTTCTGTTTTTGATTTTAAACCAGATGCTATTAGTCATTGATGGGTAAGGCCTTTGTCAACATCGACATTATTTGCTCTCTTTGGGTATTTGCCATTGAGAGGTTTTCCATTAATCAATCAGAATATCTAAGGCAGCAGTTTTAGCATGGGTTTTCATGCGCTTCGCTTTTTCTGCGCTTGTTTCTAGTACGTCTAATTCTGGAATTTGTTGTATTCGGAATGCACTTAGATATTCCTTTGCCTGTTTTGCTATTGAGTATGATGCTTTCTTGTTTTCATATTTTGAGACAAGCTTTAATATCCAGTCCTCAGAGTTTTTCAGGTAGGTGTCTAGGCCAATTGTGGTAATCTTCATTGTTAATTCCAGTTGTAAAGGTCCACGGTCTTTTTCTTTTCTTGGCAGATAAAGTCGTTCTGTATCTGCCTTAGGGTGGTGCATTCTATGCATTGTCAACAGTTTTCGTATTTTTCTGTTAAGATTACATATTTCAGTAATTGACCACTTAATGATATTGAAACTGTAAGTCATGACTGGTATGGCTAAAGCATTGATTGCTTCGATCCTGTTTCTTGCATTCAGCTCTGTCTTCAGTATTGCTTTCACCCTGCGATAACATTCTCTTCTTATCCTTTCCCTCATCACTGAATGTTTGATTACGTCCCCTTCAAATACCCCTATTTTTTCCATACCGCTCATATTGATGTTTTCATCATTTGGGACTCTAAAGTAAATTACCTGGGACTTTCAATTCTCTTTATCTACTACTACTACTACTACTAAATCAGGCCTTCTAGCTTCTATTACTATGTTAAAGTTCCACAACAGCTTATATTTCTTACTTTCTAGTACTTTACTAGGTTCATGTTCATGCCATTTGTCAGTATAGTCAAATCCTAGCTTTCTACATAACTCTCAGTGGATTACTCTCCCTAGATTGTCATGTCTTTTCTTGTATTCTTTCTGTGACAGCATGCTACTTTCACTTACTATATGAGTAACACTTTCCTCTCTTGATTTGTATAACCTACATTGGGAATTTACTTGGTTTTTGTCTATCTTGGCTTTTATCCAGTTAGTCCTTAACGTTTGATCTTGTGCTGCTACTAACAAACTTTCTGTCTCCCTTTTCAGCTTTCTTTTCTGCAACCATAACAATGTCTACTGTTTGCTGCAACTATCTTTGGGAATCTACCATTCAAAGCCTTCTCCTGCCTGTGAAATAGCTTTTGTTCTTTTTTCTGGCTATTAACTTAGTTTTCTTTTTGGTTTCTCTATATCTTGCTGAGACTCTAGTAGCTTTTATAAACTTTCTTCACAATTACCTACATAGGAGTTTATATCTACTCTAGCTAACTCCACGCAGTCTTCTACTGATATTAACTCTCTTCCAACTTCCTTTCTAGGTAAGTATAATCTTGCTACTCCTGCCCTTGGGAGGAGTCCTCCATTCATATTGAATTCCTTCCTAGTTCTTCTGTCTAGCTTTGCTAATTCAGTTTTTGTCCAATCTACAAAAGTTGCTGAGTATCTAAGTAATGATACTGCCCAATTATTTACAAGTTTCACTAAATTCGGACCATTTAGCTTTGACTTCATTAAATTCCTGACCCTTCTGATGTACTCCTTCTCAATTTTCGTTTTCATCTCTATAGGGAGAATTCACAAAAAAAAAAAAACGAAGACAGGTAGTGTAGAAAACAAACAGATGTATTAGTATAACGCTCGGTAAGTGAAAAAGTCTTTAACGTTTCAATCCTACGCTCTTCCGCAGAAAAGAACACAGAAAGAAACAAGGAGAGAAAAAAAAGAATGGGTAGTGGCTAGCGATCTATATAAACGACGGGCTTCTTTCAGTTTCCGTCTACCAAATCCATTCACAAGGCTTTGGTCAGCCAGAGACTATGGTAGAAGACACTTGCCCAAGGTGCCATAGAATGGGACTAAACCTGGAACAATGTGGCACTTAATTCGTATACTGTTGCATAAGTTAATATTGAAATACAACTACGTACACTTACACACACACACACACACACACACACACACACACACACACACACACACACACACACACACACACACACATACACAGAGAGAATGAGAGACAGAATGAGATGAGGAGGGAGAGAGAGGCACAGGGATCGGGAGTGGGGTAAATAAGACAGCGAGAGAGAAAGAGAGAGAGAGAGAGAGAAAGGGGAGAGGAAAGAGAACGAGAGAGAGAGAAAGGGGAGAGGAAAGAGAACGAGAGAGAGAGAGAGAGAGAGAGAGAAAGGGGAGAGGAAAGAGAGCGAGAGCGAGAGAGAGAGAGAGAGAGAGAGAGAGAGAGAGAGAGAAAGAAAGCTTGAAAGAGAGAAGAGAAAGATAGAGATTGTGCAAAGAAGAAAGAGAAAGAATGTGAGAGGGAGAGAAATATGTATGTATGTGTATGCATATTTATATATATATATGCGAATATATATATATATATATATATATATATATATATATATACACATATATATGTATCTGTCTTATATATGTGTGTACGTATGTATGTATGTATGCATGTATGTATGTATGTATGTATGTATGTATCTATCTATCTATATATACATACGGAGAGGAAAAGAGAGAGAGAGAGAGACAGTGTGTGTGTGTGTGTGTTTGTATGCATGGCGTGAGTAAGACATTAATTACTACTTCCATAACTGAAATCCCGAATTTTGATGCCAATCTTCTCTCCTTATGATCAGGATTAATTGTACTAACGCATGGTTCATTGATACATCTTAACCTTATAATGGTGCTGACCACCACCACCACCACCACAAATGAACGAACTGACGATTGATATAATACTATGTATTTATGCATCCAATCCTGCTGTGTTAACGATCAAATTCAAATCCACTTTATATCAATCTCGTTCTCGTGTTATTCATTATAGAAATAATGTTTTCTTATGTTTCGATAACAATCAAAATGAGTCATAACTTCCGGTTGGAACACATCCGGTTTACGAGTAGTACAATGGATTCCTCATTGTCTCATGACGATATTTAAATTGATTACCCGGATAGATATTTTTATCGCATTACTCCGTATACGTAACGGTTGTTGTTATCGATATTGATTCTCCTACTACTGTGGTAACTGTTGCTGGTGTTGTTAATATCGATTCTGCTACTGTTGTTGTTGCTGTTGTTTGACCAGATACGTAATGGTTATTATAGGTTCCGAAACCATTAGAAGGAGGGTCTTGTTTTCGAAATTTTTATTCTGAATCCATCTTCCAAGATTTCCGTCTGCCTAGACCAGTAGTTTTCAATCGTTTTTTTTTTTTTTCACTTATGAACTCCTTTAATTCTTATTTTACTTGGGGCTGGGAACCCTCATTGCCATTCGACGTCTAAAAACCCCTATTATATATTGAAGATGAAATATTATTAGGAATTGTAGAAAAGAAAAAAAAAAAAGTTAAATATCTTGTGTACAGTAGAAATATGGAGGCGCAATGGCCCAGTGGTTAGGGCAGCGGGCTCGCGGTCATAGGATCGCGGTTTTGATTCCCAGACCAGGCGTTGTCAGTGTTTATTGAGCGAAAACACCTAAAGCTCCACGAAGCTCCAGCAGGGGATGGTGGCGAACCCTGCTGTACTCTTCCCCCACAACTTTCTCTCACTCTTCCTTCCTGTTTCTGTTGTGCCTGTAATTCAAAGGGTCAGCCTTGTCACACTGTGTCAGGATGAATATCCCCGAGAACTACGTTAAGGGTACACGTGTCTGTGGAGTGCTCAACCACTTGCACGTTAATTTCACGAGCAGGCTGTTCCGTTGATCGGATCAACTGGAACCCTCGACGTCGTAAGCGACGGAGTGCCAACAAGTAGAAATATAAATAGTTTATTGTACATAGATTTTAGCAACAAAATCTTACATGGACCCCCTCCTCCCCAGGGTCACATGGACCCCGTTTGAGAACCACTGGTCTAGACCAGTGCTCCGCAACCAGTATGCTGCGGCATACTAGGTGTACCGCAGTGTAACTGAATATGATTTTTTTTTCTCGGATCAACTGGAACCCTCGTCGTCGTAAGCGACGGAGTGCCAACAACAACTTTTAGTTATATTTTTAGTTCAGGTGTGCCACTGAATTTTGTAAAGAATATAAGTGTACCGCAAGTGAAAAAAGGTTGCGGAGCACTGATCTAGATCGTAGCGAAGAGATGCGGTTCTTCAGTCGGATGTTGCAACTGTTGTTGTCACTATAGTAGTTGTTCAGCCCTAGGTCGTCCATGATCGAGCAGGCATATAATTTAGCAAATTCTAACTATGTTTCAAAAGTTTGTGTTACAACCGTGTGACGCGAACGTCGTCAGCCTCACAGCTAATGACTTCTATAACCTCTGTTATAGACTTGTGTTTTTAATAGCTTGTTAATTAAGTAATATATATTTCTTCCCTCTATTATATAATATCTATTATACCTTCTAATTAAGTAATATCTATTTATACTCTCTGTGGAGGCGCAATGGCCCAGTGGTTAAGGCAGCGGACTCGCGGTCATAGGATCGCGGTTTCAATTCCCAGACCGGGCGTTGTGAGTGTTTATTGAGCGAAAACACTTAAAGCTCCATGAGGCTCCGGCAGGAGATGGTGGCGAACCCTGCTGTACTCTTTCACCACAACTTTCTCTCACTCTTACTTCCTGTTTCTTTTGTGCCTGTAATTCAAAGGGGCCAGCCTTGTCACACTCTGTGTCACGCTGAATATCCCTGAGAACTACGTTAAGGGTATACGTGTCTGTGGAGTGTTCAGCCACTTGCACGTTAATTTTACGAGCAGGCTGTTCCGTTGATCGGATCAACTGGAACCCTTGTCGTTGTAAGCGACGAAGTGCCATTATTAAATTAAGATTTATACCCTCTACAGTGTGAATCAGAAGAACCAAAACCAATTTAGATATTATAAGGTTGCACTGTGGATTAAATAAGAATCTAAACACATTTACTCTATACGATTGAAGTGAAGCAAAAACAGGGAGAAAGTCTCTTGACGAACTGTTTCATGGCTTGTTGGTCACTCCTCAAAGAAGATGTACTCCGGCTTCTTTCCTCTACCAAAAGCATAAATCAGTTACCCACAAAGTAGTCATGCATCAGGTGTGCACCATGGCGGGTAACCTAATTTACTATATCTTAATATATTTCAGCCCTTCTGATTCCCGCTGTGTTCTGCAAAATTTTACTAGATTTCTAAAAGGCTTTTCCGCATAAGCAACTTAGTTTCTTTGCGTTATCTAAAATTCATGAAATCTTTGGCATAGCTGTGGGTGATTTGCTGGTTCGCAAGCAATTTGTTCTCCCAATGTTTCCGAGATCTTTGACGTCAAATTTCTGGTCATGAAAACGAGGCAACTCAATCACTTTTGACCGTCACCTATTTACCGCCACCATTTTTAACCCATGCCGTATCTGTATGGTTTTGTGTGTATTTGCGTTTATGTATATTTTATGTTGAATTAACGAAAAGATATGGCTGAAATTGCTTTCTACCCTCTGGCCGATAACTGACGAGGAATTTGGTGACCTTCTGTGTTTTCTGTTCGCCTGTGTATTTTGTATATGTTCGTTTGTTTATTTACTACACATTAAAAAAAATTATATATGTATAGGTATGTAATATTTTCCGTTTGTCGTCTTCTTTTTATTTAATCCTGGAAAAAAAGAATATATATATATATATATATATATACACACACACAACGTGAGAGGAAGAGAACGAGAGAGAGAGAGAGAGAGAGAGAGAGAGAGAGAGAGAGAGGGAGAGAGAGAGAGAGAGAGAGAGAGAGAGAGAGAGGGAGAGAGAGAGAGAGAGAGAGAGAGAGAGAGAGAGATAGAGAGATAGATGGTGGCTGTAGTAAAACAAGCGAAGGATGCAGTAACATCTTTGAAAGAATTACACCAATATTTAAAGAGAAAAGATAGAGAGAGAGTGAGACTAATGTATATAAACAAAGAAAGAGAGGGATGCAGATAAGATCAGATTCAAGTTGGAGGATATTGTTCTGTTGTGTTTAGTTTGAACTTCCATACTTACTATCTTACATCTAAGTAGGCACTGGGTCACTTCATTTATTTCACCTTTCAGCGAACATATATAAACGCACACACGCACTAATGTACATTCACATATGCATACACACTCGCAAACGAACATAGACACACACACACACACACACGTCCAAAGATGCACTCTTACACATGCGCACCAACAAATGTGCTTTTATATAGTCATGTTGTATGTATATATGTGTGCGTGTGTGTGTGTATATATATATATATATACATACATGTATATGTCTATGTGTATGCATGCATATATATATATGTATATATATATATATATATATATATATATATATATACACACATACATATATACGCGACGCACTCATATATATATATATGTATATATGTATATATATATATATATATATATATATATATATATATATATATATATGTGTGTGTGTGTATGTGTGTGTGTGTGTGTGTGTGTGTGTGTGCTCACACAAAGACATATAAATACATGAGTGTGAACGTGTGTTGTGCGTGTGAATGGGAGAGAGAAAGAGAGGAAAAGAAAGAAAGAGAGAGAGAACGAGAAAGAGAGAATGTGTGTGTGTGTGTGTCAATTGCGCGTGCGCATGCATGTCAAAGGGAAGACTTGTTACTCGCGTCAACACGCAACTTCTAACAAGAAAGTCTTAAGGCTTCAAACCTAATACAAAAGTGTGCGGCAATAGTGATGGGTGTGTGGTGGTGGTGGTGGTGCGATCGTGTGGCAATGGTGTCTTTATATCGTCGTGGTATGAGGTGGGGGTGGTGGTGTTGGTGGTGGTGTTGGTGGTGTTGCCATGTGGTGGAGTCGTTTTGTGACAACGTGGTTTATATGGTTGTGAGACGGCGTTGTAGGAGATATATATAGTGGTGCAGTGAAGGTGTGTAGATGTGGAGAAGGTAT